>NW_027097521.1:0-20000 GCF_019320115.1 Miscanthus floridulus
CCATAGTCCATGTCCGAGTGGTCTAGTCATCACCAAGCGAGATGCCACCCGGCTTGCAGGGGATAGCACCTGCTATCTTCCTCTTCTTCTAGGCTAGCTCATCTATCGCTACCCTCTTCCCCCAGACTTTCTCCGATGCTAGGGGGTATTCTCTGTCCAACCAGCATTGATGCCTCTAGATTCTAATGAGGAGCTGACAGCACCCTCCTCAGGCTGTGTTGGTGTCTGTGCATCTACTGCCTATGGCCAATCGCCCCTTGGCACACCCGAGAAGTACACCGCTCTTTCCTATGAATGGATCTTTGCATAAGTGCATCAATTCACCACTTGACAACCGTAAAGGATAAAAAGTATCAGGAACAAAACAATTGGGATATTTACCTAAGGAGGCAGATTCTTGCAGTTAAAGGGTCTCATCATCCCTGACATGTTGAATGAGGCAAATGGAGCAAATAGCTCTGTAGCCTGCTCTTGCACATCGTCCCTCGATAGCATCTCCGTCCTCTCTCGGGTGCCGTCGGTGTCGCCCTTGAAGTCAAAGCCCGCATGGCCCTCTCCTTGTAGGGCTGGGCATGGCACACTATGAAGCTCGCCGCCACTAGTCCACTGTTGGTCTTCACGCCCTTTATTAGGTCAAGGAGCTCCCTCACTTCCATATCAGCACTGCTTGGCCTCTCCAACAGCTTTTTTTGCTCTCCGAGATATGGTCAGCGTCGCAGCAGATGGTAGGGTGGCTCTGCTTCATGTAGAACCACATGGCATTCCACCCCTTCAACGACGTGTTTAGTGGCATAGTAAGGTACTCTCCAGCCATTCCATCGCGCAGTTGAAGATACATGCTGCCGGCCACCTTGGAACCACCACCACCCTTTTTCTTCAGCCAAAATAGATGATGGAAGAGGTTGAAGTGGGGAAGGATTCCAAGATATCCCTCACAAAAATGGATGAAGATAGATATGTGCAATATGGTGTTTGGGTGGAGATTGCATAGACTGACTCTCTAGAACTCTAACAAATCCCTCAAGAACGGATGAATAGGAAATCCTAACCCATGCCAGAAATAATCCTCAAATACTACAGCTTCATTGGTATGAGGCATTAGGTAGGGCTCACTAAGGGCCGACCACCATCCGTCGGTGACATGGTCTGGAAGAACACCCGCCTCCACCAATCTGTTGAGCTCCGCTTCTGTCGTGCACGACAGCACCCACTCTTCATCACGACTGGCTCTTGCGCTTGCCTTTTTTGGGTTTGTAGCTCCCCTCTTCGACGCCATCTCTCAAATCTACATTGGGGCTAGCGATAGAAGCGTGCGTGGATATGAATTTGGAATTGCAAGGGCTGAGGAGGAAGATGAAATGACAAAGCGGCAAAGGTGGGAGCACGGGGTGCGGCGGCACAGTTATAAAGCACTCCCCACCTTTCGCATTTGAGGTTTTTGGGAAACTGCTCCCATGATTTGCGTCTCTCCGTATTCTTCACAACAGCATGGTGGGCCATTACCTGGGCTTTCATGCAACCGTGGCCCGTATCATCGATTTATCTCCGCAATTTGTTGTTATTCACTGAATATTTGCCGACTTCTCCACCAACCATTATGGCTCAGTAATTACTACTATACAACCATTACTCTGGTATTTTCTCTATGATTTGTTTTCTTAAAAATTTTCACTCGTGGCTTGGGGACTATGTCAGCAATACGACTTGGATCCTCACCACATTGGGGACTTTCTACTGATGACTGCTGTTTCTAACCCTAGCACCATGTAACTACGTCACCTACTATCAGGCTCAGGGACTAAGTGGGCACACTTCACCTTGTGGTGAATGTGCTTTTTCTCATTTTGGAACTACACAAGGGGACTGGCTGTCTGCTCAGCTGGTCTTCTACTTTTTCTTCTACTTTGGACCCTGGCACCATGTGACTACATCACCTACTGTCAGGCTTGGAGACTAAGTGGGCACACTTCACCTCATGGTAAGTGTGTTTGTTTTAATCTAGAAGACTCCGCGCCTCTTGAAGCTAAAGATGACTATCTCCCTTTCTCATGGTTGGACTGTAAGTGGGCACACTTGGTTCGATGCGAGGAAATTTTTTATTCTAAACTTGAGCTCCTTACACCCTTATGGCAAGCTGTACTTGGGTTACGTTGCTCGGCAATGGTTCATGCTGCTCGGCGATGGTTCACGCTGCTCGGCGATGGTTCACGCTGCTTGGTGACTGCTCACAACTACTTGGCAACTCATCACGGTGGTCAGACTATGAGTTTGACTGCTTGGCTTTGTTCACACTGGCTCAGACAAGTTCAAGATGGTGTTGCACAATGGGTACAAGGCGCTTGGGGACTAGCTGTGGGGGGTATGACCCTGGATACCCATGGCAGACCACATGGGTTGCGCCCCTAGGGATGGCCCAGCCCACAAGATGAAGCCTTATAGGGCACGACACTGCTCGGCGTCTCTTGCAAGACACCGGGAAGATATCCTGAAGATACTATGAGATCTATTAGGATAAGTATGATCCCATGGTTTCTGTAATCTGTTATTACTTTCTGGTTATTTCCCAGACCTAACTGATTTGTAACCCTACCCCCTGGACTATATAAGGCAGGCAGGGACCCCCTCTAAACTCACGCAATATCATACGATAGCCAATACAATCCAATAGACCATAGGAGTAGGGTATTACATTATACAGATGGCCTGAACCTATCTAACTCATGTATCTCTGTTGCCTTCTTGTTCTCGATTACACGCATATCTGTCGATCAATCTATCTTCATGGGATGCCCCTCGAAGGACTGCTAATGATATTCTGTCAACAAATATGTTTGGTAGGAAGGGTAATGGTGTCCAAGAGGTTTGACAAGAAGCTAGAAAAGAAGGGTACAATGCCTAAGGAATAGAGAGCTAGAATAGGCTCAGACATCTAGTAGACCTCAGGTGTGGCATGCTAAAGAAATAGCCAATAAGGGTCAACCATCGGCTAATATTCAAAATGGCTTTTCTGTTGCCGTTAGAATTTAGAGCTCCAGCGGACCAAGAAGTCTATTTAGATTTTGATGAATCAGAGTATGAGGAGATAGTTGCCAAGTTAACAATTCTACATCAAGCTATATTCAATAAGCCAGTTAAGCATCAGCACTTAAAGGCTTTATATATAAAAGGTTTTGTTGATGGGAAGCTGATGAGCAAGATGTTGGTGGATGGAGGTGCTTCTACCAATCTTATGTGTTACACCACTTTTTGTAAACTTGACAAGGGACTAGGAGATTTGATTAAGACTGACATAATGCTTAAGGATTTTGGGGGTAATGCATCCAAGACCAGGGGGCAATGAACGTCGAATTAACAATCGGAAGTAAAACTTTGCTCACCACTTTCTTCATCATTGATGGAAAAGGGTCATACAATTTACTCCTTGGTCATGATTAGATTCATGCAAATTGTTGTGTACCATCGACCATGCATCAATGTTTGATTCAGTGGCATGGAGATGATGTTAAGCTGGTTCACGCTGATGATTTTGTAAGTATCGCAACAGTCGATCCAGCATATTGGGAACTGGAAGACTTCGAGTGTTTTTCTAGCAAGTTATGGGAAGGAGGCTTCATTAAGGTCAATGATGAAAGCCAACAGCTGATCCAAGCAATTGGCTCTAAGAGTTTGTTTTAATGGATAATCCAATAGATGACACAAGTGGTAAGCTAGGGCATGGCTTTGCGTCAGCCGGTGGATTAAAGGAGATAGACATTGGTCCTAGAGATAGGCCTAGGCCGACGTATATGGGCGCTAAGTTGGATCCTAAGTACAAGCCAGAGCTAAAAGATTATTAAAGGAAATTTAAAGATTGTTTTGCTTAATGAGATGCTTGGCCTAGATCAGTCAACTGTTTAATCTTTGGTCTAAAGAGTTCTGGTGCAACCTATCAAGAAGCGATCAATGGAAAATGTTTGAAGAAATATTATCCTAACATTTGGATCAACACTTGATAGCTGATTTGTTCAGTCATTGGCTCTAATAGCCAGTACCAGAAGGGTATTGCCTTTAGCTCAAAATTACCCCAAAAGGGGAAAAGCCGATACGAGATGTATCACCTATAGAGCAAAAACAAACACAGAAGCAATCATGATGTATACAAAGGCATTGCAGAAAGCACACTGAGATACAATCATAGAAAACTAGAAGATTTTATTGATTAGTTTGCTCTAAATACAAACTAATAAAAAACATTGTTTATCACATCCTGAGCAGATGTGATGTCTACTATGGCCTCCGCTGCATCAATGAACTCCTCGATCAAGTCCTTGTGCTCCTCGGGACCTACGCCATGGCCAGTGCCATTGATGCGCCATGACAAATGCCATGAAGGGTGATCTCCTAGACACGGGCTAGAACATCATGGAGGCAGGCATTGATGAGGGCCCCTCGAGCGTTGACGACCACCGTAGCCACGTTCGCCGCTAGTTCGAGGGACTCCAATGCACTGTTAGGGCTGATGATCAAAGAAATAGAAGAGCTATCAAGATAAAGACAGTGGAAATCAAAATAAAGGTGTTCCTAGAATCCATCTTACCTACCACCATGGCGTCGGACTCGGCTAGCCATGCCCGAGCAGTGCTGGCCTCTTCCTCGGTGGTGTGAAGGGTGGCTTAAGAGACCTCGTGGAGGATCTCAAGCTGATCATTTTCCTGAGTTGCCTCGGAATAACAGTCATGGGCTGCCCTCCACTCCCGGAGGAAACACCAGGCATTATCGCTGTTGTAGGAATCAAAAGAGTTCGATGACGAGTCTGGCATAGAGGCAGCATCAGATGCGGCATTGGAGGGCTCGCTGGCCCTAGGAGGAAGCGAACAAAGGCTATCATTCAAGACAAACCTATAAACAAGTTTGAGAAGGCCACTGCCATGAGCAGAAGATATCAATCTCACCTCATACGGTGGAGGCGCTGGCTCATTGGCAGGTCCTCCTCCAGAACCTCCTCCACCGCACGCTTGCCCCAGCTATCCTCACCGGCCATAAGGTTGATTGGATCTATGAAAAGGGGGAAGAAAACTGCTATAGGGTTTCTAAAGGTAGAGAAGTGCAAAGGAACAGGAGCAGGTGTGAGTATAGATGTGTTCAAGGCTGGAGCACTGGCTGGTATTTGTAGCCATGAAGTGAGGTGGTAGATGTCTCGGGATGTGTAATAGGCAACCACAGTTAATAGGAGGCGAAGCACCACCGCACTAATGCCGAAGAGAATGCGGCATTGATAACTAAGAATAGAAGGTTGAGGGGTTCTCTTAATAGAGGCCGTGTTTTCAGACTTAATCGGATTAAGGTTAGAAGTCTGGAATCGGGTATTTTCAAATTGGCTCTTTAGCCAAGACAAGAAAAACAATAAGGCGATAGAAAATATGGTTATCACTAGTTCTACACAAAATACATTTTGATATGTGGATTACAAGTTTAGAACATCTTGGATTGCTTTCAATGCTTCTAGCCGGATAGCATCGACTTCTATGATTTGTTGTTTGTCTTCTTCGGCTGATCTAGGAATATCCTCAAGACTATTGTAGATGGCCCTGCCTTCTCTGACCTTGGTTAGTAGTTCCTATTTCTTCTGCTTAATGGCATTGGGTATTTGGGCCAGATTGGACTTGTGGCGATCAATGGTAGCCATCACGTTCTCTAGCTCCTTCACAAGTTTTGTACACTTGGTTTCTAATTGGTTCAGCTCTGGATCAATCCTAAGGGAGGAGTTCTTCAAATCATCGATCAATTATGTTAGCTCTTTGGCCTTTTGCCTATTGGAGTTCTTCTTGGCCAATAAAGCTCCACGGTTAGACAGGTTCCTCTAAGCCTTTTTCACCTTTAGGGCTTGATCTTCGATGATAGACAAAGGTGATAAGACTTTGGTAAGAACTGGGGATGAATTATCCTTAAAGGCCAAAAAGACTCTTTGCATTGAATCCGCATCTTGGACCAAATCGGTTATATTCTTCTTAAGCATTGGCAATATATCCCTTAGCCAATTTCTAGTCTCCTCTGATAAACCTTCTTTAGAAGAGGTGGCTGATGAGCTAATTTTATCTTCATCTATATACTCTTCAAGATTAAAAGATTAGCTCAGAGCTAGAAGATTAAGTACCTATATATAAGAAAATCTTCTTAAGAGGATTGAATCAGTTGATAATAAGATAAATAATGAAGTAAATATGGTACCTTTTCTAGGATAGCTTCTATCTAAGAAGAAGGAATGACTGATGATGCACCAATGGTATCTGGTTGAATCGGCTCTGAACTTTCAACATTGGTATCTGCAAATATCAAGGAAGATTATTCAGTTCATATTCATTGTAAGAGGGTAAAATGGATATATGATCTTCCTACCATCAATTGTTTGCTGAATTAGAGATTCAACAGTCTAGATAATGATGCCAATAGGATCATTTTCAATGGATGGACTGTCAGACTCCTACTCTTTTGTGGGTGTTTCCTCAAAGAGTATCTAGCATGATAAATAGTCAAGTGAAGGATGAAATTGAATAAGAATTAAGAACTTTGAGGAGATACCTTAGCAACATCAGGGATTGAAGTGGAAGGGTTCTCATCTTCTATAGTCTTAGAAGCATCGTTTGGTTCAACCAAAATCGACACTTTTTGAGGATTGACTGATGAAGGTTTAGTTGATGCTGAATTGAATGCCTGTGACAATAGTTCCGCACCCCAAATAGATTGGGCTACAATGGGTGATAACTATGAAGAAAGGGGATTAGAAGTTGAATATCATTTTGAACAAAGAAAGAATTGTTTTACCTAGGCAGCTGATGGTCTCATTCTACAAAGTCTTTTCCCAATAACAGTTTTCTGGGTTGTCCCTTGGACTATCTTACATTTTGAGGATTGATACATTACGATTATAGGGACAGCTTGGGTCTTCATTAGTTTCTTCAGTGTGGGAGCAATTGATCCAATTCTTGAGTCTGGACATGGTGGCTGATAATCTATAGGATTCCCCTTCCTATCTGAGCTTGAGGGATCAAATTTGGTGTCCTGAAAAGGTCTATTAGAACAGTTGGCAGGGGAATTCAATTGAATATTTTTTTTCTAAAAAGGATGGTAAATTACCTCACTATCAGAAGCAAACTCTCCATCCAGAGCTATGCACCTAGGATGGACTAACCCACAAAAGAGATGGGAGTGTCATTCTTGCCACCCGAAGTCAAAAAGGCTGGAAGAGAAGTTGACTCTTGTCTAGTCATGCAAACAAAAGGAAGAAAGATCTGATCCTAGTTGAAAGACTCATAAGGCTTCCATTACTTCACTAATACCTTCTCTTGGCTTCAGTATATTCTTGAAGAACAGTTGAGGAGGCAATTGATCAAGACCAAACTGACGAGCTACTAAAGAAGGGTTGTAAAACACATAGGTTGGAAGGTTGCCTAGAAGGAAGGAACCAATAGACATTTTGCCATGGTTATAGCAGAATTTGGCTGGAAGAACATAAGGTTTGATGAAGGAATTGAAGATTGAAGCCACCGTTTCGTCTGAGCAGCCTGATTCGAATTGAAATTTGAATGGGAAAACCAACTCATTGTTCCCATCCTCATCATAGGGTAGCCAAGTTAGGATATCTGCATCAAACCCTCTATAAAACTTCTTGAAGAGGTGGCCAACATCGACAGCAATTGTTATGGCCAATGCGGCTTCACCATAGTTCATGCACTGATGGGTTCTTTCTTCTTTGCCTCTGTATTCCTCATCAAAGTTGGAGGAGGGAAAGCTTAAATTCTAGAGATTTGGCCTTACAATCTTATACATATACAAGTTTAACCACATTTGTATTAGTCACCATGGGCCACTGATGGTGTGCACCATTTCATTCTTTAGCAGCTGAGCGGCCACCTGATGCATCAAATGGTAAGTTGATCCCAATAGATATTTGCCAAGAGAAATCTCAACGCCTACTGCGAGATGCTTTGCTATGAGTTTATGATTGTAAGTTGGACCATAAGATGACCCGCAGAAGATGAATCTTTCTAACCACATATTCAAAAAAGCCACATATTCTCTTTCGCTAACAGTTGATCCATCACTAATATGGTTCAGAATATAGCTTGCCCATCCTATGTAGTCTGATATTTTGGTTAATTTCTTAGAACCAGCACTTAAGTAATAATAAGGCTGCATTGATCTAGTTATTCTAAGGCCGGTCAATATATAAACATTGGCCAAAGTGATGGTCATTGGGCCATGACAAAAAATGAAAGCATTCAGGGTGTTAGACCAGAAATAAGATGTAGAAATCAGGAGTGAATCATTCCTCTCCATTCCAGACAACGAGAGTGTTAAGCATTGATTCAAGTCATAAATCTTTCAATCTCTAGCCTTTTTCCTAGATACCCAAGAAACCAGTCTCTTCGTCCCCTAGGCATTTTGGGCTAGTTTCTGAAGGGAGTTTTGGTGTTCCAGGAGGACAAATCCACTATAGATTGTTTGAAGGAGATTTTGTTGGTTTCTTGACGGATAAAGTCAGATGGATCAGGGTCACCCATAGGCCTAAGAAAATAGATATTGGGAGTAATAGCCAATGGAATCAAGATTTCATTCCTCATTTCCTAGAAACCAGATAAAATAAATTTGAGAAGAAAGGAAATGCAGGGTAGCAGCTGATACTTGGAGAACAAGAACTTAAAAGCATACCTTAGGGACATGGTCGCTAGTCGCCATTACTGCCAAAAAATAGATTTGAATCTAATGAAGATTGCTTAAATAAAAGCTTGATAGGGCAGAGGATTTGCTAGGGTTGAGGCTTTGACGATGGCGGCGTCGGCTGTTAAGATTTGCTCGAGAAAGAAGGGGAAAGCAAATGGACCGAGTGAGTTGGAAATGATACTATTGGGATATAATATAAAACTCGGACCGAGAAGTTAGGAGTCAATCGTATGTCTTGAAATAAATAGTTGCAGCATGGTGAATAGGTAAATAGAAATTTTGGAATAAAATCATTTTATCCCAAAATTAGGGGGCATGTGTTTACACCAAAATTTGAGAAGAAGAATGCGGGAACTTGAAGCTTCCAAGATTGAGTCATCAAAGGATCGATTTCATAAGGATCGATATCAGTGCAACACCCTAAAATTTGCCCCTTAAAATAGAGCTAAAATGATTTATTTATGAATTTTTGTTCACATGAAATATAGGAAAATAAAAATTTTCATTAATTTAAAATTCATCATAAGGTAGCAACATGTGTGAGCATACATGCTGTTGCATTTTATTTATTGTGATGAATGGTGTTGATCCAAAACACTAAAGTAATTTGAAATGTTTTTGAAAAGGGTTTCAAAATGGCTTTGAAATAAAAGAAAAGAAAGAAAAGAAAATTAGAGAATAAAAGTATTTTTAAAGTTGTAAAGTATATCTTGGCAAGCCAAACAAAATTGTCTATTTTTACAGGGAAGTATATTTGAAACTATACTTAAATTTGATTTTAATTGGCTTGGGATTTGAAAACTAGAAATAGAAAAGAATTTTATTTTTTTAAAAAACCTTCCTTTCTTCCCTTCTAGCCCAATTCCAGTTTCAGCCCGGCCTCCTTCGCGCTCTTGGCCCGGCAATGAGTCGGCCTAGCATCCCCTCCTTTCCTCCTTCCCGGCTTTAGCCTAGCTCATCGCCTGGCCGCTAGCGGCCCGTTCCCTACGCCTCCCCTTTCTTCTCGCTTTCTCCTGCGCGTGCACTGCACATGCCCATGTCCCAGCTAGGCGGCCCGCTCTGCTTGGCCTACCCCACACGCGCTGTCCGCTCGGCCTTTAGTGCCGCACCCGCTCGCCCCCTTCCCCTTTCACTACATCACCGGCCCCATCTATCAGCCACCATCCCCTTCCTTCCTTCCTTCTTCCCCGCTCCTTTCCTTCTATTGCCCCGCCGATGGCGTGCCATGCACGGCAAGCTACCGGTCCACCGCACCCGCATGGAAGGTGACCGAATCTGCCCACCTCCCGCTCCCCTTCCATCTACGTAGCCCCATCCCTCCTATAAAACCTGAGCTTGACCCCCCTTCTTCTCTCTTTTCTCTGACTGCCACTCGAGCTCGCCACTGCCATCGTAGCCCCGCTGCTTCGGTGTTGATTCGACGACGCCGACGTGTCCTGGAGCTCCGCCACAAACCCACTGGTGCCGTAGATACCTTGACTTCCTCGATTTGGCCTTCAATTGCCTAGATTCATCTTCACCCCACCCCCTCTTTCTCTCTCCAGCCACCGCCGCCATCGACCCAAGCCGTCGGAGCCATCCTGGGTGCCGCAACCACCTCGATCCGACTCACGGTGAGCTCCTGAACCTCCTTGTACCTTTCTTGTCTCGGTTAGTGCTCTTGAACATCGTATCCACAAGCACCTGATGTCACCGGCCATGGCACCGCCGAGGGCCATCATCCCCGCCCTCGGTTTGCATCTGAACGTGTTCGCGATTGCTCATAGACCATTTTGGTGTGCTCAATTTGACCCGGGGAGGTCCAGAACGCCCTCTCGACGACCGTCACCAAGCTTGGCTCGCCGCCAGCAATGGCAGGCTCGCCGCTGGCAATGGCAGGCTCGCCGAAAGTGTCGTGCTGCCGTTGGAGGATCTCCTGATCATGCTACGCCGTTAGATTCGCGTGGACGGCCGTGATTAGCCCGTACTGCTTCGGTACATGATCGGTCCACCGTGGACCCAAGCACCCAGTCCACGGTGCCTCATCAATGCTGGCCCATGCCACATGGTGCACCATGCCAACCAGCGGCCACCACGTGTTAAGCTTGGTCAGCAGCCGCAGTGAGACCTTAGTCAAAGCCGTGCACATTTTGCATTTTAGTCCCTATAGTTTTTAGTAATTAACCCGCCATCCAGATTAATTCAAAAGAAATACAATTTAGTCCAGTTTTTATTTGTTTAGGTACCTGTATTTTCCAACAATAGTACGCGCAGTCCAATAAACATGTAAATTCATATTTTAATTGTTTTAATTCAAAATTGAGTTTGAGTTATTTACACAAATGCCATTAAATCTTATTTCATGCGTAACTTTTGCATTTTAAGTCTGATTTGACCCGTTCGAATTGCGTTAGGATCGTATTTACGTTTTCTACGTGTTTAAACAACTATTAGGCATGTTTTTAATAACTAAAATTCATGGGTAGATTTAATCTATTATTTAACTAAACAAAAACTTGTTTAAATCATAACTTATTCATTTTAACTCCGAAATAGTCCATTCAAGTTGCGTTAGATTCATAATGATGAGATCTATGCAATAGTAATAGTGTTTACTATATTACTAATTCAGAAAAATCATGGTTTAAATCATATCTTGATTAATGATTATGCAACTAGATTTCATAAATAAATATTTATTTATTTTACTTTAAGTTTATAATCCAAATCTAAAATTGACTTAATTCAATCTATATTATTTATAAATATCTTATATGGATTCATATAGTTAAAATAAATGAAGCCTATAGTTTTCTTTTTCCACGTATAAAGCAAATCCTTTTGGTAGATGTATCTTTTCAACCGTAGCTCTGATTAGCGTACCTCTCGCGACTGTGTGTTCGTAGCGATGCGTAGAATCGTGTTTCAAACTCTTTTACTCATTTTTTCTATGATTGGTGTACTATTCTAATATAGATGCAATTGTATGCTATGCATGTATGTGTATGGATGTTTGTGTGGTGTTCTACGATTACATCCAGCCGGTGAGATATACGTGGTGATCTAGAAAAAAAAGAACGACGTTGAAGATTAAAGCTTACCGAAGGATCAGTGTTGTAAGGCAAGTATATCATGGGACCATCCTTGTTACCTATTCACATTTAATCACTTAATTCATATTGCATGTGTCTACCTTGTTGCCAATAAGGATATCCTAGATATTTGATATCTTGTACCTTAACACCTTTGGGTTATTGCATTGGGTAGTTTTTGCTAGTGCTTAACTAACCATGATCTTGTAACTTGACTAATGGTATATGCATTAAACATTAAAACATGACTTTTTAGCAACATGGAAATAGGGGGATGGAGTATTTAGCTACTTTCTAAATGCTTCAGATTCCTCTCCCTAAGGACTTATTGTAAGCGATCATCCAGGACTTATAGTACAACTATGAGGGCTATATGGCTCTGGCTTTAGCTCAGTATGAGGAACCTTTTCTAGCTTGTTAGTGGTTACCTTTATGGCGCAAGAGGTATGTTTCCTTTCCTGTTGGGATGGTGTGTACCGTGCTATGTGCCCACGTGTGCCACTCCTAGAGAAGGGCCACATACGCCTAGCGGCCCTAATGATGTGAATATTCCTACTCTTTGCTGCTGCTAGTGAGTCCATGATTCGCTGTGAGGAGCCAATTAAATCCAATTTGGTTCTATCTCCAATGATGTGAATATTCCTACTCTGTTGCTGCTAGTGAGTCCGTGATTCGCTATGAGGAGCCAATTAAATCATCAATCCAATTTGGTTCTATCTCCAATAATATTTTTGGGAACAATGTGGCGATAACAAAAGGCACTCTTGTTACAAAGGAGGTCACCGAGATTAATGCTCAACTTAATGAGCCATCAGAGCATGATATAGCCATCAAGAGGAATTCTTTTATGATTATTAATTCTTTGGGTGAAGCTTCTGATTGTCATCGCATGGAGTTGAAAAATGCAGATATTGTTGCTAATAAATCTCCTATATAGATTAGCTCTCTATCTAATTTCGTGGAACATGAAGACAATAAGAAAGAATGGAAATATAATAGTTACAAAGATGAAGAAGTCAGTAGAGCTTATGGCAAGCCGAGGATGGCTTTGTTTCAAGGGAGAGAGGATGATGAGCCCATGGCTCGTCAAGTTATTCAGTTTGGCTCATTTTTATTTGATGCAAAGATAAACAAGATGAAGGAAGGGATCCTAGCTAATACTACAAGATTCAGGACCAAGTTTATTTTTCAAGGAATTAATTTGTGCAAGCAAGAGAAGAAGCAAGAAATGGTGTTTCATGTTGGTTCCATACAAGTCATGGTGCCAATCTAATGGTGCTGGTAGGTTAGCAACGTGGGCTCAATATTATATTATTTCCATGTAATTTAACGTGTTGTGGTAGTATTAGCATATATATATTGTATTATTTGATAGTGGGCTAGTCCATTAATTAATTAGTTTGGAAGCCCCAGTCAAGTCGATGCCTTTGTGCCTGCGTGCACTTATAATGCCCAAGGTTGCCATGTAACAAGGGAGATTTTGTTTTTGGTGATTCTTCATGGTTCTTTGCTGGACACCAGGGACCCTAGGAGGCACATCCTCCTGCATCTATCTGCTGCTGATCCAACTTGGATTGAGAAGGTCGAGATCAAGCTATTGCTTGGGCTCAGATCGGAGTTTGTGGAATTCCCACTTCTAATCATGGTGCTTCTTGTACTGTGGGTAGAAGGAATTTTAGGGTTTGGATTGCATCTCATTGTAAGCCAATCCCTCTATCATTGATATTGCTTACTGCTTTGTGTTTGGTTGATAAACGGAATTATTTTAGCCATTTCAATTATCTATTTGTCAACACACAATTGCTGGGAGATTTCTCTATTATTGTGATACAATTGGCCTTGTTCCTCATTGGTTTAATTATATTTCTAGAGAGACAAGATCGTTCCTAGTACTGGCTATTTATACATACAGTTCATGCCAGATCTGGTACTTGTGCTTAGCATGATTACTTTGGAGATAATTATATTGCTATAGTACTACACTCCTTGCCGAATACAATATAATTACTGTTATAGTTTGTCACCTACTATTCATCATCCGATATCAGATTATTTGTTGTGACTATTCAGAGTTGATAAAATTTTAGAGAAAGCTATATTTTAATTTCTGTGTACCATGAAAAATTGGACAATTTTCAAGCATCGTCGGCGTGTCCTCATCACCTAACTTGTTAGACGAACCTTTGAAAGGCTTCATAGTGAACCCTAACCAACCTTAGAAGTGGGTCAAGAGATTAGCTACCTTGGGGCGACAGGGTAAATCACGACTCACAGTGAAAGTGTACAAACCTCTATAGAGTGTAAAACTGTTATAACAGTCATGCTCACGGTAATGAGCGACCTTGGACCCTTATAGAATAGAGATGATCACTACTGGTTAATTGTACTAATAATTAATTGTTTATGGTATTTATTATTCAATGTTTACCTGATCATGTGTTTATGGGAATGATAAATTCTTTGCTACTCAATTGTTTAAAAAGATGACCTATTAAGCTAATCACAATAAACCAGTGCCAGCCATTTTGAGGCCTCATGAACCCCATGTTATATTGCTGAGTACGATATGTACTTATGCTTGCTTTACTTTTCTATACTTTGGATAAAAATCCTAGATGGGTACCAGATTGCTGGTTTGGAGGAGTTAGGCTTGTGGTCAACCAGTCAGTCGTCGTTCTGCTATCTATACTCTGAGGTTATATTCCTTTTACTAATACATTATGTAATAGGTATTGTCTCTTGATATTACCCTTATTTGTGGTTATATGTGAGATTTGACTTCCTGGACTCACATATAGTGTGTATCTAGTTTTGTCTTTAAAACCGGGTGCTACAATCAGCTGATTCAGATGCAGCACTAGGATCGGCTCTCTTCAGATGACATCAGCAGATAATGCCAATGAGCTATGGTTGGCATCGGAAAGACATGTCGGACTCTACAAAAAGGGAAAGATTAGGGCCCAAGTTATCTTAAGTTAGGAATATTTTCTTTTATACCAAAGATTATAATAAGTCGTACTTGGGTAGGATTCAGGCTTAGGTTCCGGGTATAAATATTGGACCCCGACTATTATAAAAGACATAATCAATCAATACAAATTACTTTTTTTGGCTTTATGCCAACCCTTAGGGTAGAAGTAGTGTAGATCTTGATGAGTTCTTCAACAAGCAGGGCTACATCGATTCGTCTGACCTCTAGCTTGTCTATAAGTATCGTCATGGCTTATACTTCCATTTGTAAGGCTACATCGGTTAAGCTCGACATCCACTACGAGCTCTAGTATAAGCTAGTTATTGATCCTTATCTAGTTTAAGTATGGTTGCATCGGTTAAGTTTGACCTCCACTACTCGAATTAGATTAAGGTCAAGTTATCGGCTCTGCCTAAGGGAGGCATCCTTTGGGTAGATTCATTAAGTTACCGATCATGCTGATGTTCTTACTGTCATTAGATTTCAACAATATCAACCTGCCCGATCGAGATCGATCTAGATCAGCCTCACATCCTTTTAACCCATCATTTATCTTGTTACATTGCAATGGTTCTTACTTTAAACGATGGATTATGTTTCATCAGTTGTTCTACTTCGATCTTGATCGTGCATAGTACACGGTTAAGGCATGTCTGATCTTGAGGAGATTTGGTGGCTAGTTAAATCTGGTCCATAGTTCGCTATTATGGCTATAACAATTCGGTTGATCCCCACTGATGGCACTTTAGATCAGAGAATGCTAGTTGGTAGATTTGTTTTCGATCAGGCATGACCTTGACTGTTTGCTATGCCTGCATTGGCTAAATAGCCGATCGCCCATACTTTAACGTTCATAGCATGTTTTCATGACCCTGTTAAATGTGAATAGATCTATTTTCTTTAAAGGTTTAATCTGTTATCTTTATTATGGCTACCATCGATCCGCTCAAACCCCACTATTAAAGATAATAGGTTAGATTCAAGGAGTTTATAGGTCTGCACGTATTAATAGTCGATTATTTATATGCTATGACACTTTTTTACTTGAATCAGCTATTTCAGCCGATTCGCATGTGCTTTCACAGATATAGCATGTCTTATAGAAACCTGTCAATGTATAGATGGTTTTATGGATTCTTTGGTTTAGTTTGTTACTATCATCATAGCTACCATTGATCCAGTTGAACCTCACTGTTGGTGGTAACAGATTAGATTCAGAGCTTTTGTAGACCCGTTTATACTAGATAGTCAATTTGTTTGTATGTTATATCCTTTCTCGTTAGGTTCATTGGCTCAATGCTTTACATTGGTATATCCACCTAGCAGCAAGAATGCAGGGGAAGCGACAACTGGAGCAGGAAAAGGAGTAGCAAAGAATGGGCTGCTTCTGTTTCCGTTCTTTCTTGCATGCATATGTACTTTCATCAATCAAATTCATCGCAAACCCTTGAGCAGTACAGTCCGTAAATAGTCAATTTCTTTGCGTATCGGCTATTTAGTTGATTTCCCATCTAGCTGCTCCTGTAGCGGCACACTTGGAACTATTTAGGCAAACCAGCATGTTCTACCTTAAATTACTGATAAACTTTCTCTCCTTGTTAATTGCAGGTCAAATTGATTGGCACGCCTTCGAGAGGAATTCGTAGGATCGGCTAGCCCTGTGTTGAAGCCAAGCAGATCTCTAGGCTTGCTCCATTAAGCAAATCCTTTTAGGTTGCTATGTGCAAGGCGCATTGACACGTTTTTGCTCCTACAAATACTATGTAGTAAGTACTAGTAGTAGTGTATCAAAGTACATGTACAAGTACTACTAATATATCCATATGTATATGTGTACAAGTACTACATACCGTACTCATCGCCTCCAACCCTAATTCCCTTCCCTATATGTACCATACGTACATGCAGGCAAACTTTATCCCATCAGCACAACTTTATGAACACTACTATAGAAATTTTAAGTGAGATAGACAAAATAGATTAATCGAGGCAGACATTGAATCCACCTTGGTCATGAGGCCTCGGATGAGCACCTAGTTACCAACTCGCTCGAGACCAGCTCGGCATCAACCCCGTCACCACCACCTGACCAACTTCTCTGATGGGATGTCACATCCAACTAACGCATCCAACCACTCCTGCGACGTTAGCCGAACAACGGCATGATACCAGAGTGGCCGATGAGACGGAGTCACATCGACACCATGCTGTCTAGGATAGGACGGGGCAGGGGTTACAGGCCGCTGTGCTCGGCACTATGCCCACGGCTAACACCCATGCTGCACTGTGCTGCCTAACCCCTGCTCCAAGGCAGCACGGCGTGGAAAGTCAAGTCCAGGTCCCTGTAGCCTCGGAATCGACGTACAAGACCAACTGCACCCTCCGAGCCTCGGCTATCCGCTTCTAGGCTCTTGTAGCCTCAGGACTCGCGCCCGCGTGAACCCCCCCCACAATGGTTCAGCCTCTGCACCGACTGGGCCTTGGCTCTCTACATTGTCAGCACTCTGGGACCGGCACATCATCCACAGTACATGCCATGCCCTACGTCAAGCTGCAGGAGCTCCCACATCATGCACAGGGCCAAGCTCCTATAGCCTCAGAATCAACGCACCCGCCGCCGTCGCATCTACCCAGCCTTGGCTCTCCGCGTCGGTCAAACATACAGTGACCAGGACACCTCCAATAAAAGAAGGCACGCATGTGTGGCAGAACCTCCTAAGTTATAGGGCCCACATGCACCTGTCACTGTCCGACTGACCTTTGACATTTATGCATATGTTTCCATTAACTTAAAAAGACTATCGGGTGTCCTCGGGGAACCCCGAATCATCCACGATTTCTGAGCAGGATCACATTACAGAGTCATTAGCAGTATTACAACATTTATTCAAATATCAACACCAGAGTAAAAATAGCGGAAGTCTTACGATAACATAGTTTACAAACTAGTTGTTTCAAACCTTACAAACTAAGTTCGATAATTATTACAAACCATAGTAGTAGTGGAGTGGCATAATTAACATATCCATAACACACAAAATAAACATCCTGCCCAAGGATCACACATTTACTTCTCATCGTCAGAACGAACGATAGTCATGCAGCACGATCCAAAACAGATCTGCTCATGAGGCTCACCTGCAACAAGGGGTCAACGAACCCTGAGTACAAAAGTACTCAAGCAAGACTTAACCGAAATAAAACTGATAGAACTCAGGAATGCCGGCTCATGGGATTCAAGGTATGGCTTTAACAATAATCAAAGTTCTTTTGCGTAA
This sequence comes from Miscanthus floridulus, assembly GCF_019320115.1. Classification (NCBI taxonomy): domain Eukaryota; kingdom Viridiplantae; phylum Streptophyta; class Magnoliopsida; order Poales; family Poaceae; genus Miscanthus; species Miscanthus floridulus. The sequence continues at coordinate 18,021 of NW_027097521.1, forward strand.
AAGCTCTTTAACAAAATTCTTTAATTCAAGGGTAAAACTCTATAAGTACCTCATATGAATCTGCCATGATCCGTAATGAGATCATGAACTTCATATCAATCTCTTTCGCAAACCTTTCTCAAGTTCCAGTTATTAATACTACGATGATGAACAGTGAGTTGAGTCTCCATAACCGAGGAGCAACGACTGATTCGAACCGATTAAACCCTAGCTGGGAATTCTAGACCACACGACATATGCAGGTCCCCCGACCTACATATACCAACCTGCACTCAGATCCTCTAAAACAAGAACGGGTCCGCGCCACCCGAGAACACAGTACTCCACCAATCCAGCCCATGGCCACATGGGTACACGCTATTCCCAGCCATCTCTCCACTCCTAGTGCGTGAGTAGCCATTCTCGTACTAGAATCGCCAAGTTAAGGCTTACCGGAGTATGTGGTTAGTACTACAAATTCTCACCTCATGCAATTCAACAACGGACGTGCCTTAATCGACACAGGCGGAAAGAACCCTGCTCACAAGACCTCCATGTCTTGTGGCTCACACACACCGAGTCTGCCCGGTCTAGATTTATTACTCCACATTCCCATATCACATGATAACATAAGTAACAAAGGTTCCATTTGAAACTTGCATGTGACAGTTAATCACCTGACTTCATCGTTCTACGCATAGCTAAGCAAAACTAGGCATATACGAATTTAAAAACTGGTAATATGGTAAATATGGAATAACAAGGTTGGTAATGCACCAATTAGGCTCTTACTTAACTCCTAATCACTTAATGCAGTAACAGGAAAGCAAAAGCGAAATTAATTTGTAAAACACAAGGTAGGGTTGTATGCATCCGGGGCTTGCCTTCGTTGACTGGAAAAGTCTGGTTCCTGCGACGTTTCACAAGTATTCGATCCGACCTCAACAGACGGATTAACCTCTTCCACAACTTGATTAACTACCACTGTGTTCGCCTTCGTTCACTACACAGTAGTAACAATGCCATATTTAACATGATGCGGGATACGAAACATGATGCTCGATGATGGATGCGAAAATTAACAATTCGAATACAACTTTCCTTCGCGTACAGTTGCAAGTCAATGAACTAAATCTTTTTCGTAACACATACATCAATTGCCAAGGATCATTATCAACTAATGACTCAAGGACATCACTCAATCAAAAATTCAAACAAAAACCTAATTCATTAAAGGTTACTATTTGCTTTTATGAATTAATTATTTAATTCAAAATTATGAAATAAATCAACTTATTCTAATTGAGCTCAAAATTTTTGTAAATGTTCATTACATAATGAGTAAGTGGCAAAACCAATTTCATAATTTTTGGACAATTAAATAAGCCTAGAAAAATCATGGAAATCCATTTATTAATAAATTGAGCAAATTTTATCACATTCAAAAAGTACTGAAAAACATCATTTCATATTTTTCTTAAATACTATACATCACAGAGAAGTCACACAAAAATTTTCATAATTTTTGGAGCTCTAAATAAATCTACACAAAAATAACAAAAATAGACACTATTCATTCAAATCTGAAAATAGAAAAATCCATTTGAACGCTGAGTCGCTGACAATGGGTCCCACCTGTCATCCCTAACCTCGCGCGTTTGACCACGACGGCGATGGCGCTGACCGACGTAAACTCAGTCGACGGTGAGTCCAACGGGCGACGGACCAAAGTACCAAAACGATCACCAAGACTAGGCGCATCGATTGACGTCCCTATCAGCACTGATTACGGCCCTATACTAGCTCGACGTCGGCCATGGCAGGACGCGGTGGCATGGCAACGCTATGCCGGCGGTGTGCAACCGGTAGAGCTCAAACAAAGGATCCAGGAAGCACTAGTGGCTCACCCCGAACGATGTTGAAGCAAGGAGCGAGGGCGGAGAAGCAACGGAGAGGCGTATGACGATCACGGTGATCACGGCGGAGCAAAGATCGCCAGGT
>NW_027097522.1:0-60000 GCF_019320115.1 Miscanthus floridulus
GAGGAAGAACCGGCGACTGCAGTAGGTCAAAATGAGCAACCAACTATGGATTAAGTACCACAGCATCGAAATGAAACGGAATCAACCAAAACCAGGGACGGAAGATGCACCGTGGAGCTCTGGCCGCGGAGAATCGTGCTCGGCGGAGGAGTTGCCGGCCGTGAGGAAGAAGACGATGCAACTCGAGTTCCCGACGAAGACAAGCCAAATTGGTGGGTCGGCTGGATGCGCAAGGAGTAAGCGAAGCTGGAACTAGCTTATCAGTGACGGTGGAGCACAACAACGACGGCGCGGGCTCGCCGGAGATGAGCAAGGCGACGGGAAAAACAGAGCAAGAAGAAAGGGCAAAGACGACGGTGGCTCAGGCTATAAAGGGGGGCCAAGAAGCTCGAGGAAGCTGCGCTGTGGCCTTCACCAGCGCCAGCGCTGAGCCAAAACGGCCACGACCACGCCTGGAACGCCGAAGAAGGAAACGCCGGCAATGTAGCTTCGGCGGTGGACACTGTTCACCAAAATTACAAGTTTGCCATTCGCCAAAATTCACAAATTACTCTCAAATTTTCATAACAACTCAAAAATCTCCAAAAACAAAAGTTGTTCAAAATCAAAAGTTCTACAACTTTGCTTTTATAACCAACTCCTAATTCGGTCTAGATTTTGAAATGAACTTTTGAATTCAAATGGGGAAATTTAACGAATTACGCCTTTTTGAATTACTCCAAATTTTACTAAACAACTTGAAAAACTCCAAAAACAAACTTTGTATAACATGTCAAGCTCTACACTTTTGCTTTTGGGCTCAACCCCAAAATATGCTTAGATTTTGAAATGGATTTTTAGGGTAGGGTTTAAATATTGAAAATCAGGGTTTTCGGAATTTCAAATCAATACAAAGGTTTCAAACTTGATTCAAACAATACCAAGCAATACTTAACACATAAATATAAACTTGTTTTAGTGTGTGCATCTCAAAGTTTTCACCAAATGCCAAATGCTTTGTAATGCATATGATGATATGTCAGGTTTTAGTATTTAAACACCCGAGGTGTTACAATCCTTCCCCCTAAAGAAATCTCGCCCCGAGATTCAAAGCCATAGAGTAAGTAATGGAAAAGGAAATGTGTCAGTCCAAAAACATCCAAAACTTGTCCATAAAACAGCTGAGGTTCCTTTACAAAACACAACTTGTAGCAACCGAGCTCAACTAACATTACTCTATTTTATATTGACGCTAGAAACTCTGGAAACTTTTCTAACAAGTAATCTTCTGATTCCCAAGTAGCTTCCTCTTCTGAATGTTGATTCCATTGTATTTTATAGAACTTGATTGTCCAGTCTTCGAGTAACACGATCTTTCTGATCTAACACTCGGATAGGATATTCGGAATAAGTTAAATCCGGTTCTAGTTCCACTCCTTCAACTTCAACATTCTGTTCAGGCACTCGGAGACACTTCTTCAATTGAGAAACATGGAACACATCATGCATAGCTGCGAGATGTTCAGGTAATTTCAAGCGATATGCCACTTTTCCATACCTCTCCAAAATTTGATACTGGTCCAATGTATCGGGGGTGCCAACTTTCCTTTAACACCAAAACGGTTAACTCCCTTCATTGGTGATACTTTCAGATATACAAAATCTCCTTTGTTAAATACCAATGGTCTCCGTCTTCTATCCGCATAACTCTTTTGGCGGGACTAAGCTATTTTCAAATTACTCTGTATTTGCCTAACCTTGTCTTCTGTTTCTTTCACAAGGTCAACTCCAAAGAATCTTCTTCTCTCAGGCTCAGACCAACTCAATGATGTTCTGCATCTACGACCATAGAGTGCTTCAAATGGAGCCATTCTAATGCTTTCCTGATAACTATTGTTGTATGAGAACTCAGGCCAAAGGTAAGCACTCATCCCACTTATGGAATAGTTAAGGACACAACATCTTAACATATCTTCAAGTACTTGATTGACTCTTTTAGTCTGTCCATCAGTCTACGGATGATAAGCTATACTATACAGAAGTTTGGTACCTAACGAAGCATGTAAGTGTTTCCAAAAGCTAGAGACAAACTGTGTACCCCTATCTGACACTATGGTCTTTGGTACCCATGTAAACTCATGATTCTTGCTAAGTACATCTTGGCATATTGGATCGTAGGATATATTGTCTTGACTGGAAGAAAATGTGCTGACTTAGTGAGTCGATCTACAATAACCCATACTGAGTCAAATCCCTTTGATGTCTTGGGTAGACCAACAATAAAATCCATACTTATGTCCTCCCACTTCCAAGATGGAATAGGCAATGGTTGTAATTCACCAGCAGACCTCAAATGTATAGCTTTCACCTTTTGACAAGTATCACACTTTGCTATATATCTAGCAATCTCTATTTTCATTTTAGTCCACCAGAATCTTTGCTTCAAATCATGGTACATCTTGTTGCTTCCCGGATGGATAGATAACCTAGTAGCATGTGCCTCATCTAGAATTGACTGCCGCAACTCAGGAACTTTTGGTACCACCAGGCGATCCTTGAACCATAACACATCTTCATCATCTATGCTAAAGCATTCCGCTTTTCCACTCTTGACTCTTTCCTTGATATGGGCTGATACCCTTGTTTTCCTTCTGAGCAGCAATAACTTGATCTCGAATAGTGGCTTCAACAATTATGTTGTTCAAACTTCCTTGTTGAATTACTTCTACATTCAACTTCTCCATTTCTTGACATAAATTCAAACCCATTGTTCTCACTGTCAGACAATTGCAATAACTTTTGTGACTGAGGGCATCTGCAACCACATTTGCTTTACCAGGGTGATAATGTACTTCCAAATCATAATCCTTAATCAGTTCTAACCATCTTCTTTGTCGCATGTTCAACTCTGACTGAGTAAAGATATACTTTAAGCTCTTGTGGTCTGTATACATATGGCACGTATTACCAAGCAGGGTAATGCCGCCAAATCTTCAGAGCATGAACCACAGCTGCTAACTCCAGATCATGAGTCAGATAGTGTTCTTCATGCTGCTTAAGTTGCCTAGACTGCATAGGCAATGACTCGGCCTTCTTGCATCAACACACATCCAATACCAATACCTGAAGCATCACAATAAACATCAAACGGCTTCTCGATATCAGGTTGGGCTAATACTGGTGCAGTAGTCAACAATCTCTTCAAAGTCTAGAAAGCCTCTTCACAATCAGATGACTAGACAAACTTGACTTGGTTCTTCAACAATTCAGTTATGGACTTTGATACTTTAGAGAAATCTAGAATAAACCGACGGTAATACCCCGCCAATCCCAGAAAACTCCGAACTTGATGAACTGTGGTTGGCGGTTTCCAGTCAAGCACATCCTTCACTTTGCTGGGATCAACTGCAACTCCTTCGGCTGACAAGACATGTCCAAGAAATTGCACTTCCTTAAGCCAAAAATCACACTTGCTGAACTTGGCATATAGTTGATGTTCTCTCAAGCGGGTCAGAACAATTCTGAGATGTTCCGCATGTTCTTTCTTATTCTTGGAATATACTAGAATGTCATCAATAAACACCACTACAAACTTGTCTAGCTCAGGCATGAATACTGAGTTCATCAGATACATGAAATGAGCGGGAGCATTTGTCAAACCAAAAGACATTACCAAGTATTCATATAATCCATATCTTGTGGTAAATGCCGTTTTGGGAATATCTTCAGGCTTTATCTTGATTTGGTGATATCCTGATCTCAAATCTATCTTGGAGAAAACTTTGGCTCCGGCCAATTGATCAAAAAGCAAATCTATCCAGGTAATGGATACTTATTCTTGATGGTCACTTCATTCAACTGGACGATAGTCAACACATAACCTTAGGGTCTCATCTTTCTTTTTCACAAAAATTGTCCGGACATCCCCAAGGTGAGGAACTAGGTTGGATAAACCCCTTCTCAATTAATTCTTGTAACTGAGCCTTCAACTCGACTAATTCCTTAGGTGGCATCCTATAAGCTCTCTGAGAAATCGGAGCTGTTCCAGGTTGTAACTCTATATTAAACTGTACATCCCTATCAGGGTGGTAGACCGGGTAAATCTTCAGGAAACACATCCGGAAATTCACACACTACCGAATATCTCTAATCTCATTGACAGCAGTTGCACAAATCTTGCCCACTGATCTTCTTAGGGTTGGAAGTTGGATGAGAAGTTGAGAATTACTATCAGGCAAACTACTCCTAATGTCCTATTCAAAGCATCTATAACAGCCTTATGCTGATACATCCAATTCCAATTCATTCCCAAGATTACATCTATATCCTGATCCTTAAGGATAATCATGGTAGTGGGAAAAATATGGCCCACCTCAGGTTTATGGGTACCTTGGTATAACCATTCCTTAGTACACAGTGACGTCCCCCGAGCGACTGTATAAAGAAACTTCCTTTGTTGCCCCAATTGAAATTTCATACTTCATTCGACAATGTTCTATTGATGAATGAATGCGATGCAGCCAGAATCAAAAAGTATAACTGCTAGGGTGGATTGGCAACAGGAAACATACCCATCATCACTGGCTCCCCTTCTAGGAATTTCTCCAGCTTGAATATAGAACACCCATCCTGTCTTCCTCTCATCTTTGCCCTTCTGAGCATTCTGATTGGGGTTCTGTTTGGTGGCCTGACCTGTTGTTGATTGGTAGGGGACTTCTGATAATTTTGATTAGCCTGGCCTAGGATATGGACATTCCCTGGAGAAATGATCCAGTCCTTCCACAATTGTAACATGGGTAGTTGTGACCCTGGGACGTTGGAGCATTGCCACCAGGAGCATTGGTTGACTGTGAGTTCGGATAGGTTATAGCAGGATGAACATTAGACTGTTTGCCCGGCTTGGAACTGCGACGAACGATGTAAGGAGGACGATTATGATGTACTGGATGATAAATCACCCTCTGCCTCTTCTGATTTCCCCCAAAAGATCCAGACAGCATACTCTTTTTCTTTTTGAGCTCCTTATGCTGCCGATACTTTGACTCTGAAGCAATTGCAATATTACTACTGCCTCATGATAAGTGACATTGGTGCAAGTTGTCATCATTGTTTGCAGGCTTGGTATTCAAACCTCTAATAAACCACCTCTTCTTCTTGGCATCAGTATTGACATGTTCTGATGCATATTGGGACAGATGATTAAATCTTCCCACATACTGCATCACGGTTTGATCTCCTTGCTTCAAAGCAAGGAATTCATCTAGCTTCATTGCCAATCACTCCTTCAGGGATATAATGGGCTCTGAAGGCAGTACGGAACTCAGCCAAGTTATTGGAATACCTAGCTGGTTGCATAGCCACTAAGTTTGTCCACCAAGCACTTGCTGCCTCTCTAAGTTGCTGGGCAGGCAAAGCAAGGGTTTCTGAATACTCCGTATGCATGGAATAAGGTCAATTTCTTGCTCATGGTTCGAAGCCAAGTCATCAGCCTCCAATGGTTCATCTGCCTTGGTGAACACCAGTGGTCTCTGTGTCTGTAAATCAACATATGTAGCCTCCTGTCTGTATGGTGGCGACCACGGTTTCTGTGCATCTGATTCTGATTACTCTGAGCTATCTCATGAAGCAAACAGAAATTTTCAACCGTCACATTGACAAGTGCGGTTATAGCATCAGCTAGATTTGTTGGAACTAGTGGTGGATCTGGAATACCATCCTCATCTTGTGAAGTTCCAGGAACATACGAACCCCGCGTACGACGCATCTCCTCATAACAAACCAAACTTTATTCATAAGCCTTTATTGAATTGCACAAAAGCTTACTCCAGACACATTACATAGGGGTTACTAATATAAACACCAGAACCGGTAAGTACCAAAACAAGATACATAGCTTAACTATAACTAACTATTATACAACTCTACTCTTTTCTGTGATTACTTCAAACTTCAGGCTCAGGTATCCATTCCAGGAATATTACCGCCTTCATCATCACTTTCATTGATCATTACTAATTCTTCAGGATCTGTTCTTCTTCTTCTTCCAATTCATTATCATCGGCAAGGATGACACCAGGGTCCATGGACATCAGCTTGAGGCTCATGATTCGGATTTAGTAGATTGCTAAGCCCTATGAACTTCCTCATGCAGATAAGTATTATGTTCTTCTAAATCTTCTACATAGAATTCTAGCTCATGAGTTCTAGCTCTAGCTACATTTTCCCTTATGCCAACCTCATTTTCGTCCCTCCACCGTATGAACTAACATACTTTCATAGTTCCTATGTGCTGGTGGTGAGATGCCTCAATTGATCCTATAATTCTCCTACCTGTATAGCATCCAAAGCCCTATCTCTAGTAGCTTGTGCTAACTCTAGCAGAAATCCTCTGTATCTCTGCCTAGGGATCAGGCCTAGAACTGCTACTGCTAGCACCATCATTTCTAGGGGTCAAGTTGGTGACGAGGAACTCCTTTGGGTCCAGTGGACTTACGGGGCGTCATCTTGGCACGAGCCATACTAGTAGGAAGCCAATTTAATCCAAGTAAAACCATTTGATCAAAGTCTAAAGAGCAGCTATGATGGATTACATTACTCAAACTAGTCTCACTACTCAACTCCAGACTAAGAGGTGAAGGAAGTAACGAGTGAATTAATCATGATGCATGAATCGTTCTTATGAACAAAAACATCAAAGTTTATAATGCACATAACAATATTTATTTTTATATAGGGCATAGTAAGGATTACTACTCCACCACACAAGACCTTTTAATCAAATAAGGAATGGTGAGAAAGAAATAAGATAAGTCAGAAGCAATTTGGACCAAATTAGCAAGTTAAATTTAGTCATCCCAAATCATTCTGAAGTTTTTGTAAAACAATACAACAAAAACCTTGTAACGATCGCTCTAATACCATTCTGTGGCAGAACCTCCTAAGTTATAGGGCCCACATGCACATGTCACTGTCCAACGACCTTTGACATTTATGCATATGTTTCCATTAACTTAAAAAGACTGTCGGGTGTCCTCGGGGAACCCTGAATCATCCACTGATTTTCGAGCAGGATCACGTTACAGAGTCATTGTAGTATTACAACATTTATTCAAATATCAACACCAGAGTAAAAACAATGAAGTCTTACGATAACATAGTTTACAAACCTAGTTGTTTCAAACCTTACAAACTAAGTTCGATAATTATTACAAACCATAGTAGTAGTGGAGTGGCATAATTAACATATCCATAACACACAAAATAAACATCATGCCCAAGGATCACACATTTACTTCTCATCGTCAGAACGAACGATAGTCATGCAGCACGATCCAAAATAGATCTGCTCATGAGGCTCACCTGCAACAAGGGGTCAACGAACCCTGAGTACAAAGTACTCAACAAGACTTAACCGAAATAAAACTGATAGAACTCAGGAATGCTGGCTCATGGGATTCAAGGTATGGCTTTAACAATAATCAAAGTTCTTTTGCGTAAAAGCTCTTTAACAAAATTCTTTAATTCAAAGGGTAAAACTCTATAAGTACCTCATATGAATCTACCATGATCCTTAATGAGATCATGAACTTCATATCAATCTCTTTCGCAAACCTTTCTCAAGTTCTAGTTATTAATACTACGATGATGAACTAGTGAGTTGAGTCTCCATAACCGAGGAGCAACGACGATTCGAACCGATTAAACCCAGCTAGGGAATTCTAGACCACACGACATATGCAGGTCCCCTGACCTACATATACCAACCTGCACTCAGATCCTCTAAAACAAGAACAGGGTCCGCGTCACCCGAGAACACAGTACTCCACCAATCCAGGCCCATGGCCACGTGGGTATACACTATTCCCGCCATCTCTCCACTCCCAGTGCATGAGTAGCCATTCTCATACTAGAATCGCCAAGTTAAGGCTTACCAGAGTATGTGGTTAGTACTACAAATTCTTACCTCATGCAATTCAACAACGGACGTGCCTTAATCGACATAGGCAGAAAGAACCCGCTCACAAGACCTCCATGTCTTGTGGCTCACACACACCGAGTCCGCCCGATCTAGATTTATACTCCACATTCCCATATCACATGATAACATAAGTTAATCAAATTCTGTTTAAAGTTCGCAGGTGACAGGTAATCACCTGACTTCATCGTTCTACGCATAGCTAAGCAAAACTAGGCATATACGAATTTAAAACTAGTAATATGGTAAATATGGAATAGCAAGGTTGGTAATGCACCAATTAGGCTCTTACTTAACGCCTAATCACTTAATGCAGTAATGGAAAGCAAAAGCGAAATTAATTTGTAAAATACAAGGTAGGGTTGTATGCATCCGGGGCTTGCCTTCGTTGATGGAAAAGTCCGGTTCCTGCGATGTTTCACAAGTATTCGATTTGACCTCAACAGACGGATTAACCTCTTCCACAACTTGATTAACTACCACGTGTTTGCCTTCGTTCACTACACATAGTAACAATGCCATATTTAACATGATGCGGGATACAAAACATGATGCTCGATGATGGATGCGAAAATTAATAATTCGAATACAACTTTCCTTCGCGGTACAGTTGCAAGTCAATGAACTAAATCTTTTTCGTAACACATACATCAATTGCCAAGGATCATTATCAACTAATGACTCAAGGACATCACTCAATCAAAAATTCAAACAAAAACCTAATTCATTAAAGGTTACTATTTGCTTTTATGAATTAATTATTTAATTCAAAATTATGAAATAAATCAACTTATTCTAATTGAGTTCAAAATTTTTGTAAATGTTCATTACACAATGAGTAAGTGGCAAAACAAATTTCATAATTTTTGGACAACTGATAAGCCTAGAAAAATCATGGAAATCCTTTTATTAATAAATTGAACAAATTTTGTCACATTCAAAAAGTACTGAAAAACATCATTTCATATTTTTATTAAATACTATACATCACAGAGAAGTCACACAAAAATTTTCATAATTTTTGGAGCTCTAAATAAATCTACACAAAAATAACAAAAATAGACACTATTCATTCAAATCTGAAAATAGAAAAATCCATTTGAACGCTGAGTCGCTGACAACGGGTCCCACCTGTCATCCCTAACCTCACGCGTTGACCACGACGGTGACGGCGTTGACCAACGTAAACTCATCGACGGTGAGTCCAACGGCGACGGCCAAAGTACCAAAACGATCACCAAGACTAGGCGCATCGATTGACGTCCCTATCAGCACTGATTACGGCCCTATACTAGCTCGACGTCGGCCATGGCGGACGCGGTGGCATGGTAACGCTACGCCAGTGGTGTGCAACCGGTAGAGCTCAAACAAAGGCTCCAGGAAGCACCAGTGGCTCACCCCGAATGCGTTGAAGCAAGGAGCGAGGATGGAGAAGCAACGGAGAGGCGTGACGACGATCACGGTGATCACAACGGAGCAAAGATCGTCGGTGAGGAAGAACCGGTGACTGCAGTGGTCAAAATGAGCAACCAACTATGGATTAAGTACCACAGCATCGAAACAAAACAGAATCAACCAAAACCAGGGACGGAGATGCACCGTAGAGCTCTGGCCGCAGAGAATCGTGCTCGGCAGAGGAGTTGCCGGCCGTGAGGAAGAAGACGATGCAACTCGAGTTCCCGATGAAGACAAGCCGAATTAGTGGGTCGGCTGTATGCGCAAGGAGTAAGCGAAGCTAGAACTAGCTTATCAGCGACGGTGGAGCACAACAACGACGGCGCGGGCTCGCTGGAGATGAGCAAGGCGACGGGAAAAACAGAGCAAGAAGAAAAGGCAAAGACGACGGCGGCTCAGGCTATAAAGGGGGCTAAGAAGCTCGGGGAAGCTACGCTGTGGCCTTCACCGTGCCAGCACGATGCCAAAATGGCCACAACCGCACCTAGAACGCCAAAGAAGGAAACGCCGGCAATGTAGCTTCGGCGGTGGACACTGTTCACCAAAATTACAAGTTTGCCATTCGCCAAAATTCACAAATTACTCTCAAATTTTCATAACAACTCAAAAATATCCAAAAACAAAAGTTGTTCAAAATCAAAATTTCTACAACTTTGCTTTTATAACCAACTCCTAATTCGGTCTAGATTTTGAAATGAACTTTTGGAATTCAAATAGGGAAATTTAACGAATTACGCCTTTTTGAATTACTCGAAATTTTACTAAACAACTTGAAAAACTCCAAAAACAAACTTTATATAACATGTCAAGCTCTACACTTTTGCTTTTGGGCTCAACCCCAAAATATGCTTAGATTTTGAAATGGATTTTCAAGGTAGGGTTTAAATATTGAAAATCAGGGTTTTCGGAATTTCAAATCAATACAAAGGTTTCAAACTTGATTCAAACAATACCAAACAATACTTAACACATAAATATAAACTTGTTTTAGTGTGTACATCTCAAAGTTTTCACCAAATGCCAAATGCTTTGTAATGCATATGATGATATGTTAGGTTTTAGTATTTAAACACCCGAGGTGTTACAGCATGCCACCACAGGAGCTCCCATGTCGCGTAGGATTAGGCGTGATTGGCGCGTCGCTCTAGTGCACCGAGAACAAGACCGCTCCACCGACCATGCCGCCACAGTGATGAGCTACAGGGCTCGGACATACCGCCTCTGCTCACAAATCGCCACGTAGCAAATACATGTACCGCCCCTGTGCCTCCCTTCGACTATAAAAGGGAGTGACCAGGGCCGCTTCTAAGGAGAGATCAGACTCACATGTGCAAGCAACGCACAATGCTCTATAACACACATGCTCCCTCACTGCAAGAGATCAACATCTTAGGCAACCCACGCCACTCTACGTAGAGACCTGGGACTAGCTCCCTCTCTTGCTTAGATTGTAAGCCCCTACTACAAGCACCTCGGTGCAAGGAATACAAGATCGCTCTCTCAGACTAGACGTAGGGCACCTATTGCCTGAACCAGTATAAACCTTGTGTCTCTTTGCATCACCATTCGAGATTAGGGGCACGCAGTACACTTTCACTAGTCGGTTGAGGACCCACCGGACCCAAAACACCGACATGAGTTCTTCCAAAGTCATGCTCTCATCTTACATTTATAGTCATGCTCATGAACTAGAGTATAGTTATTGTGTTATGATCGTGATATATGAACTAGTCTATTATTTGTGTATCATGAGAGTAGCACACTTAACATTAAGCTTAAACACTCATATAACTTATATAATTGGAATTAGAGCAAAGTTGAGGTGGCAGTTCATTGTGCCATTAGGTGTGCCTAAGTTCTTTACCTATCAATCCATAGGGTCAGGGACTCAGGGGGATTTCGGTAGTTTCTGTATACGCAAGCGTGGTACTTGGGTATGGAGAGACAAGTGAATGCATTGTCTCTTTCCACGGTTGAGGGGTAGGCGGTAGGTGGCGATAGCCCTATCCATCCCTTGTAATCCCCACATTCAACTAGGTGTAGGAGCCTAAATTGTCACATGATGTTGCTGGTAGACCAGTACTCAGTGGCCTCCTGACCTGCTTCACACTTAGCCCTAAAACTAATTATGCAATTTGTGTGATTATTAACTAATCTTTGTATGACTATACTAGACCAATGCCTGCACAACTTAGGATTATTCTTTTATACTTTCTCTTTATTTTATCTTTTAAGGAATGCCAAGTGTGTGTCCACTATCTTGAAATCATCATATTTACCCCTGCTATGAACATTGGTGCACTTGCAAGCATTATTATTCATGTTCATATCTATACTAGACTCTTAATCAAATGCCTTCCTTTGGGAAAAATATAAATAACGATACCCTGAATGCTTTCAGGTGAAATGCTACAATGATAGCTCCATGCGCTTGTGGATAAATATATAAAATTATTAAGGAACTATCAAGGCTATTTCTTAGTGGCATTGCTAATCATTAGTTATGATGCTAAGAAATACCAACAAGCATTTCTTATGTTGTTGCTAGGGATACAAACCATGTAGCTATGCTAAGAAGTGTCAACAGTCGCAAGTGAACACTAAGCTCCATAGGTGTATCACCAATGCAGTGATCAGTGAGAGCAGCACAAGAAAGGATATTATGAATGTACTTGTTAGTGTTTTTTACCGATAGATATTCAGTTCTTGGAGGAACTCGCTTGATGCAAAGAGCAACCACAGTTAGGACACAAGATTTATACTAGTTTGGGCCCCTAGGAAGAGAGTAAAAGCCCTACGTCCAGTTGCTACTTGTTTGTATTATGATCTCATCGAATAGCAAGATGGCGATTACAAGATAGCTATGCCTATGAGAGTTTCGATGATTACAACAGGGTAGATAGCTAGCTATTTATATCCAAGGCCTACTTGCTCGACAAGTTACATAGTCATGATATGATCGAAGTCTTGGTAAGATCTTGCGATATCCTTCCTTGAATAGACAAGTCGTGAATGTTCAGGTCTTCTTCGGTACGGATTCAGTAGCCAGCATATCCGGTAGTCAAGAATCCTAGAAGTATGGAATCATCAGTACTTCTCCTAGGATAGGTAGATGTCATCAAACATGGAAGATGTCTCAATACTGAGGAAGTGAAGTAGGGTACCCAAATTAGGCATCAAGAATTTATCACTGATCAGGTGTTGCTTTACAAAGGCAATGAACCAAGGGCCATTACATATGATGAGCATGCATAGAGAAGAAGGGTGTGACCACAAGAAGAGGTGTGAACAAAGAGAGAGAAGGATCATGGTCGACCACTAGGCTTGAAACAATCAATAGTGACAATAGAGGAGAAAAGGTAAAACCAGGTCTAAAGGGCTTTCTTAAAGCCACAAAAGGAGTGATGCAAGTAGCAAGCCATGCTAATAGGGACAAAATATACTAGAGATGGCTACACATAAATCTCCTCGTGAAGCTTTCCATTAAGAAAGAATTCTTGATATCAAAGTGGGAGATGGACTTTTCATGAAGGGAAAAAATAGCAAGCAAAGTATGAATAGTGGTTATATGAGCTACCGAGGTAAGGTCTCCTCATAGTCACTTCCATGGTACTGCTGGAAACTACGCATGACATAATGAACCTTGTAGTGCTCAAGAGAACCATCAGAGCGAGTCTTGATTTTGTAGGCCCACTTGTAGGTGATAGGAGTGCCATGAGGTGGTAGGGGAACAAGATCCCAAGTGATAGTGCGCTCTGTCACAATAATCTCTTTAGGTAGAGCATGTTGCCACTCTCCTAGTAGACAATAGCCTTATGACACAGGATGTGGGCTCAACTAGAGAAGCAACAATAAATCCACGCTACTATAGATTGATTTATTAGTATCATCACATTCATAGCCATGGCAATAGAAGCGATTGTGTTATACTTCCACCACCAGTTGGACTGATAGCTAGCCCTCCTAGAAGGAAACCAACATTTCAATCTTCTACCACGGATGGGTTAACAATAGATGCGGCAGTGGTATTTTCTCCATCGCATGAAAAGCTGAGCCGACTAGGACATGCATTATGGCCGATGGTCCTACACGACCATTTAGTGCACCGGTGGTAGTAAATTCAGCATGAGTTATTTCCCCATTTCCCAACTACCCACAACATAGTTGCATAACCATTAGCTGCTCCTCTCCGCTTCTCCTTCTTCAAGGTTGGCCTATTTAAGCCGGGGCTGGCTGCATTTCTTGGCAATCCACACACTCCTTCCTCCTTAGATACAGATAGATATAGAAAAAGCTCTTGAGCTAACCTTCTATATTTTCTTCATCGCCATGGCGCTCCTCCTCCAACTACTTTAGCGGCAGCAGAGGCATTGGGTACTACCAGCATCTGGCACAGCAAGGGCTGCTCGATCTAGGTGCTAGTGGAAGTTTTGTGATTAAGGGGGTTCGCTTAGAGACCATCTATAAGGATCTTTACAGCGTTCTCTCAACCCACCCATATATTATCTCTCTCACAAGTTTCTTCTTGCTCTCTCTCTCGACCGTGAGAGGTGCAGATGCTAGTGGAAGTTTCACCTCACCTTTTCTTTCTCTTTCTTGAATAGCTCTATGTTCCCATTTCCAAGCCTATTGTTTAGTCTGAGGAATCAAAACATGAGCACCACCATATCCTAATCGACAAGGAAGTTACTACATAAGAAAGGTGGACAAAAAATGGTTTCTTTCATTGAGATGCTGGTGGAAGTTTTGTGAGGTGCTGCCTCATCCTTAGCTTGCACTGTTTGTGTCTAGACTTGACTATGGGATGCACCTATACTCGATGTCTTTGTTATTGTACACCCAATAGTCTTTGATAGGTCTTTGTTATTATATAACTATGGAATGTAGCCGAAGTTATCAATAAAATTGTTGTGATGACTGTTACTATGTTGTTTATATATAGTTTTTGCCTTAAAAATAATAACTAAATGGTTGTGATGCTTGCTACTCCATTTTTTGAAGTGTCGTAGTATTTGCCTTCGCTACATAGATGTGAGATAAAGCACCTCATTGAGAAGTTGCTAGGGTAGAAGTATTTGCCTTGGTTTATTTGCAAATTGTCATTATTGCAGCTCCCATCGCCATTTCATACGAGGATTCAGCCTTAGTGTTAGATTGCAAAAGTGCAGGAAATCAAATGGTCCATGTCGTCTTCCCTACTTTGTCGCCCATGACTCGCGTGGGTGGTCGTGGATGTCACGGACCTAATTGTTGCCTTCCCCGCTCATGTTTATTAGTGGAGATGACTTGAATAACTTGTATTAAGAAATTGGAAACATGTGTAAGGGAATCTAAACTGCATCACACGAGAAGGATGGTAACTGTAATGAGTTTAGAAAGGAATCATACTTGTGTATCATTGTATTGAGGAGAATGAAGAGTTTATCATATAAATCCCTGTCATCTAGATATATACATATCAACATTGATCTGCCCAGAATCTACCACATACTTGTGAAGAACCTATCACAATCATTGCGGATACTACACTCCTTGCTGCAGAACATAGCCCACTCCTCCCAACCTTCCCATCCTATGTGGTCATCATAGCCTTCGCCCTCCGCACTGATGTCTGTCCTAGCGATGCACTGGCATGGCTAGAGGAGGCAGAGGACTAGACTCACCTGGTGTCGACCGCCCAACCAAGTCCTACAACACGAACATGGCCTATTGGAGGCACCGTGTACATTTCTCATTCTTCCACGTCACATTCACCTCTAGGCCTACTTCATCACCTTCGACCTTCCTCAACCACCTCAGGCAATGTTGTCATTGCTGGCACCGCTATTGGACCTATGGGGCACAAGGGAGAGAACAAATGTAGCAACATCATGGTCTACCACGGCAGAGTGCTCAAGCATGTCGAGCCACGGCATGAGTGCACTACGGTCTTCCACGAAGATGGTGCACATCCCAGCGTAGAAGTAGGCCTCTAGGTTGCTGATGCTAGCAAGCCTAGTGATGAGCTTGGCGTGGTACTCATGGTTGTAGAACCGATTCTAGGTCCCATGTTGGATCCCATGCAACAGCACCCACTGTAGTGGTATGCTCCATCCCACTATGGCTTTGCCGCACACCCTATGCATCTATCAATAGGTTACCTGTAAGTTGCCAAGATCTTCCATAGGATCTGCTATAGCCATAGTGATGCGGCTAGCATTCTCAATAGCCACATCTATCGGGAGCTTCTCCATGGAACGAGGACACACGTAGCGGTAGTAAAAGATGGATCCTCGGGTCGAGGAGCGATGTCACAGCAGAACGGAGGACTAGGGATGAGGGGGATCAAAGCGGAGCAATGTGAGTTCCAAAAACCCTCTCGGGATTTTATGATCGCTCTATTTTTTAAGGTTCCACGACGCTAGGATGTCAAACGTCTTGGGGAAGTCAATCGTCATCCTCTAAACCATGTGAATTGTGTAAACTATGTATGAAAATGCAAAAAAAATTCATAATGAAAGAATCTTATCTTACTATCTTATTACGATTACTAATTAGAGGCCCCAATGGTGTAAATCGTGTGAACCGCATAAACTGTGTGAACCCCTTAATTTTGCATGTAAATTACCCACCTCTGGCATTACAAAAGATAATTCAAAGCAGTCGATAAGAATAAAATAGGCTAACGGTTCATCACTTTGTCTCCCCCAAATCGCGTGGTTAGCGCTAGAGGGGCCGAGCCGCATGGTTGAGTCAATTTTCTCCATCCAACTTCCAACACCATTCCATCACCATTACTTTTGTTGGGAGAAGCATGCTCCACTAAGATCATGCAAGATGTGGCCTCGCCTTAACTCTTACTCTTGCTCAGTGCAATCGAAGGGATTTCCAATGGGTGCCTATCTCACCCATCCTTTTATAAAAGTGGAGGCTAAGGCGGGGAAGCATGTACATGATTCCTTTTCTAAACTCGTTACACTTACATATCTTCTCATTCTATCTTCTTCGTCCAGTGCTCTGCCTCAACACCCCATCTTGTAGATCTCATCCAATGGTAGATTGGGCAATGAAGCATTGAATAGAAGAGTCATCAGAGGTTGCCCCTGCTCATCCCTATATTCATGTGATGCTACGATGGGATGGGGAGGGCAGCTCGGCAGCACTACCACCGAAGAGCCAATCCCCACTTTTGGCTATCTCCTCCTCCAACGATAAGGGAGCGGATGATGTCCTTGAGTTGGTGGAGCAGCTAGACATGGCCACCTCTACCCTCCACGAGGAGAGCTAGGAGGCAGACTGGCTGCGCCTCTCCGTTGCCGCCACAAAGCAGGAAACAACCATAGTGGAGCTTGCCGTCGCCGAGGCCCAGGCGTGCCTCACTGGTAAGGCATTTGGCATGATATTATCCGGCTTTTTCACTATGCACGATGTTGTGTCTTTAATTGTAGCATTTTCTTGTCTCCTTTTCAACCGTCTAGGAGCAGCTAATCATCATGTAGGGCGAGGCGACAGAGGTGATCTGTCTTTGCCAGGTAACTGAGGACAACACCTGTGTTTCCTCTCGGATAGCGACCAAGAGCAACAGACACTACTAGGACCTCCATGCGGTAGCAAGCAATGCCATCCATGTGCTTTCACCTCCTGTGTTTGTGGGGATGTAACACCCTAGTGTTAAGCATGCATTTGGCACTTGCATTTCATGAGCACAAGCATCATCCATTCATTCATGAGCATGGGTGTATGAAATTTCATCTCTGTAATACCCCAGTGTTAAGCATGGCATTTGGCACTTGCATTTCATGAGCAGAAGCATCATACAAGCATTCATGAACATGAGCATATGAAATTTCATCTCATTCTTATACATTATCGCATGAAATGTTGATTATATATATATGCTTATGCTTGTAATCATGTATGACAAATGTATGAAATTGTTGTAAGGTCACAACAATACCTTAGATACATCTAGGATGGTAAATGGAACAACTTTTGTATTCATGACATGAACCAATTTTGCTTCTAAGTGTTGGGTTACCTTGGAATGCCATTTTCATGATGCTAGTTTGACCAAAGTTGAACATTACCTTAGAATGTTTGCATGGCTATGTGACCTAAATAAAAGTTGTAGTTCACATCAAGGGTAACAAACTTTATTTAAGGATCATGAGCTAAATCAGTGCCTAACATGGCCAAACAGAGCTCACAAGTTTCAACCTAATGTTGTTTGTAACTTAGAAAAATTTTCTATCTTTAAGTTGTTTTCAGTTTCAATGTAGCCTATTTTAGAGCCTTATAGTTTGAAAACGATTACAATTTAGATAAAACTCCTTTAAGCAATCTTGTAGTACTCATGTAGCTCTACACTTTGTATTAATGAAGTTTTCACTGATTCGCCATGGTTTGGGAGATTGGGAGGTTTGAAAATCGACTGTCAGAGGGACTGAATCGACCCTTGCCGATTCAAATCATTGGCCATCATGGCCGACCACGCCCAGGCCGCTCGTGCCACATGGCGGTAGTCCACCGGTGTTGGCCTGCCCTGCCATTCCAAAAGGGAGAGCCCTCAGCTCTCCACTCACCCACGCGCTCACTCTCGCTATCACTTTCTTTCTTGCCCGCGTGCCTCTCTAGAGCAGAGCAGCACCGTAGCAGCATCACCGTTGTGCCTCCGCCATGCTTGAGCACCGCCATCATAGCACCACCGCTAAATCACTCATGGCCATAGCTCTGCCATCACCTCCTCCACCTCGCTGACCCACCATTGCCTTAGCTCGAACCAAGGTAAAGGCCTACAGACCATCGCCGCCATAGCCTATAACCCCCTAGTGTTACGAGCTTGCTTAGCACCGAGATTTAGGTTCGAGAAGGATTAGCCTAACAAGTTTCTGGGTTTTAAAAATTTATAACGCACGTTAGGTGAAAAACAATTTCTAGGAACAATGATCAAACATAACTTGTACTTAGTACTTAAATAAAAATTGAAGTACAAGTTTAGTAGATGGAAATGCAACTTTAACTTTTGGAAAATAAATGTTGTTAACTAGTTTTTTGGGAGCTCAAAAATCAATTTTGATGTTAAGATAAGCTCTTTTTGTTAAGTCAGCAAACACTTGAACTATTGTTAAAATACCATTTTTGGCGAATTATATTGAGCAAAATAGTTAAATGGTGGTTAAATATTTTGCTCCTACGGGTTAGTATAAGGTATGGACTATGGCATGAAGTATTCGTTGGTTGAGGCTAGCAAGGTTTAGATCTATTAAAAATTGTGACAAAGGAGTTAATGGTTACTTAGTCCTAATTGAAAACCTTAACGTTTCTAAGTATGAAGGGTGGTAGACAATGCTATCTTGACATTTAAATTATGGCTAAAATGTTTAAACACTAGTTGCATGCTTGGGTTTTGTTGATTGCATCAAAGTGAGTGCTTGAGCACGACATAGGTTGACATTGTGTTGGATGTCACGTTGTCCGCTCTAAAATTGCCCTAACTTCACTAGAACGCGCTGTCAGGGTTGTGTCGGGTTTAGTTCGTGAACCGGCTTTCTACGCGATGAACCCATGTTGGCACCTCCCTATCTCACCCTCTAGTCGCTATCTGGACATGAGGTTTGCTTTGTTAGCAAGTCGATAGTGCCAATTTGGGGTTTGTGGAATTGGTGGAGTTTTTGTCGAGCTAGTAAGTGAACTTTGGGTTGCTTTAAGAAGCGTACAAGACATTGTTCTAGGCTCTCGGCCTGAGTAACCTAGTCACCACACGAGCACTCCATCATGGGTTGGCTGCTCCTAGCTGTGGCCGCTGCTCCACTGGCCTCCCTTGCTAGCTCTGGCTGCACACCATGCCATAGGCGGTCGCTGTTGCTACCGCTCCCAGTGCTGTGCCGTGTCCATGCCAGAGCCATGCACACTGGGTCATGCTGCTGCGCTGTGGTGCTGCTGCACGTGTGCTACCGCACATGAGGCTAATGGCCACTACCAACCAAGAGCCACAGCTTTAGCCGATGTGGCACCCGTCTCGACCACTCGATCCACCTACTGTTGAGCCACTGTCATCTTCGCTGTCTCGTCACGTTGCTGCCTTTGTCGTGGAGCCACTGCCCGCTTGCCATCGCCACCGATAGATCTGCACCGCTCCACGAGTTAAATTCATGCTCCACGGGACACTGCACCTCGATTCAATGCCCTAGTAGCTAAGTGTGGAAGCTAGCTAACAGCCCGTCCCGCACCAGGGCACAACCAAGCTTTATTGTCGACCAATTTTGAGTTTTGCTCACCACCGGCCAGGTGCTCCACCGAGCAGGTAGAGTTGGGGGTAAGGGCCAAACCCTGAGGTAAGGGTTCGATTGGTGGTGTTTCTAGGCTCACCTTGACCTCCTCTATCCAATGCTCATGTTGATTTGGCTAGGAAACCTATCGGTGACATGGTGACATGTCGGTGCCACCGCGGAATGTCACTGCTGTGGTTGGGTGCACGTGGCCAGAACTGCTCAGGCCACCTCTGATTCAACCATCACCTCGGCTAGGATCGTGATAATCTCTTGTTGCTCCCCCACCTCCCATTGTCCTCGTCGCCGCTCTAGTTCGTCAAAGCAGCCTCGTCGACCACTGTGAACCACGTTGCTCTAGCCGCCACCATGGTCGGCTAGGCTACAGTACCTCTCTGAGTCCCCAACCGCCGCCCCTAGACACAAACCATAGTAACTTAGATGCTCGGCCACCCTAGGCCACCGAAGACACCATAGGTACTCGGCGTAACCATCGAGTGTCGGTGGGTGTTGTGCCATCACATGCGCTGCTGCCAAGGACCATGCATCAGGGATTAGAGGAAACCCAAGGGGTTAAGTGGGAATGTCGGAGAGAGAGAGATAAATAGTGTTTGGATCATGGGAGGATTTGTTTGAAATTTGAGGGCCTTTTTGCTAAAATGCTAGCGCACGCGGGGCTCTTTCACTGTAGGCCGCTCGCTGGGATGGCCTGTGGTGCTCGGCCATGCTCCACACTAGGCCATTGGTCCGCCAGGCCGAATTACTTGACACCGGCCCCTTTCTTTTTCTAAAACATTTTCTAATTTAGTTCTAGGGTAAAATTGTAAATTCAATATAAATTTGTGTAGTGGACCAAAAATTATGAAACTGATTTTGTTAGGTTTCTAAAATCATGATCTATCTTCTAGTATATTTTGTTCACATAGTTTTATGATATTCTTAGGAGCTATATAATTAACTGGAGGTACTTAATATTGTCGAAACATGAACTTGTAGGAATTATTGTGATGAATTGGTAGTAGTACTGGCCCTAAAATTGTTATAGTAGATTCCTAACGATATTAAGTGCTCACTATAATTTTGTAGCTCCATAGGAATTAGTTTGTTAAGGTAACTAAATGAGCCCCAGTACGAAAATATATATTTAATCAATCAAATGTTAAAAATAATTGGGGGTTTGTAGAACAAAAACATTTTTCTAGAAACGATCCTCACTTGACAACATGGATATGTAGCCTTGTATGTTAGTCGCTAGAGCCAACTCATTAGTTTAGCAACATAATCGTATTTTTGAGTTGCTATTGTTGTGATCATTTACGTTTCTACGTTGCATCCACGTATATCATAATAGGAACAATGATGGATCATGAAGTTGATCAAAGTAGCAAAAGCAGATGTGAGTTGATGATCATGCCACCATGATGAAAAGCTAACTTGGTTATATTTTACCTAGGTAAGCCCTAGTGTATAACCCCTATTATTCTGCACTTTATCTTATGCTTGTGCATTAAGTTTTAAGGAGTTGAATGAAAACCATTTGCATATATATATCCTTATTCTATGAGTTATACTAGTATGATAGGATCATGTAGATTACTATGCTACAGGACTCTGGTAGAAGTTGAGTGATTGCCTGTCACTCATGAGAGATAGGAAAGATATTATTGTTATCATTATATTACTATCACATGGAATATATATGAATGATAATTGGAGACCGGGTGGAATGATACTTTGGATCTAGACTTGGTTAGGCATTCGAGCGAGGCTCGGGTTGCATTTGTTCTGCCTGTGTTGATTAAGGACTAGCCATTGCATTGGATTCTAGTTAGATCATAGACTTATTATCCTGAGCACATACTTGCTTATGGGAGTGGGAAGGCTCATTGCTCTCTTGTTGTGGGTTCCGGCTCTTTCTGGATCGACTAATTGGAGGCGAGGATGGTGGAGGTCTAAGCACCACACTAAGTCCGAGACTCAAGTGTAACACCCTAGGAGTTTGGCTTCTACTAATTGCATTTCATATCATAAACATGTGCATCATCTATCTCATCATGCCTTTGTTACTGAAACATGCATATGCAACATTTTCCAATTGTGTATGTTTCATACTTGAGTGTTGTGAATAGTAATGGTGAAACATGTGAATGCAACCTGAGTTTCTTATACCTTGAAACATGGCAACATGGTAGTAATATGACAAGTATAAAATAACCACAAAGTCATGCAACATGTGAAACATTGCATTGCAACATATGAGTGAATTGCTTGTTTTAGTTGCTTTATCACATGTGATCATTAGAAGTTGGTATAACAATTTTGTAAAGTGGTTGATTATGGTCTATTACACCTTAACTACACTTAGGTTACTTGTTGGGATATTGTTCATGTAGATCAAAATGACCAAAATGCCCTCCAAGTGAAGGTTTGACTTTCAATAACCCTAGAGTGGCACTATTTGACTGATTTAAAAGACCAACTTAGAGACCTTGCATGGCTATGCAATCTTTACCAAAGTTGTAGCTAATTTATTAAGGAACAAAAGTTGTTTTATGATCATTTCATGAAATTGGTTAGAACATGCTCAAACATGGCCCACATGTCAGTAGTTCATGCTGATTTCACACTTAGAAAATATTCTAAGTCGTAGTTACTTTTTTAGTTGCATCAAGCTCACTTTGGCTTCATGTAACTTTGGATCCATGACGATTTAGGTGTTGGTCCTTGAAAAGAAATTGTAGAGGGATGGTACACCTACAAATTTCATGTACATAGTTTTTGCTAAGGGTCATTGGTTTAGCCATGTTGACATGAGGAATACTCGCTGTCAGTCGGATCAATCGATGACTGAATCGCCGTTTTCAGAAAACGGTCAGTGAGCACGATGGCCGACTGGCTCAGGCGATACTCACCATGTGAAGTGCAGGCTCTGCTAAAGGCTCCACGTCGCACGCTCGAGCTCTAGAAGAAGGCCAACTCCTCGCCACTCTCACTGCGTCTCGCCATTTCCCACACTACCGTCCCCATTCCTCCACGAGCACGGTGACCGGGACACCGTGACACCACCGAGCCAAATCCACCAACACCGAGCGCCATTGCCCAATTCATCCACGTCCGTGACACGACCGCCACTCCCTTTTCGCCTCAGGTAGAGCTCACCGTGAGGGCGGCTCCACCGGGTCGCCATGACCGCCACCGGCCGAGCTCGCACATGACCGTGCTGCTCGAGCCCCTTATCGCCCCTTCTCCCCCTTGCGCTAGCCTCTGTGTGTGATGCTGAAGCTCATTGAGTGTGCCACTAGGGCCATGACGCCGTAGCCTCACCGGAGCCGGCCCTGCCATGGCCGTGCGCCGCCGTGCTAGTCACCACCCCCTCTAGCTGAGTCGTTAGCTACAATAAAGGGTTCCCCTAGGTGTGCTTGGGTGAGGCAAACATGTTGGCACCGTTGCCTTCACCGAAGAAGCCACCGACGACGAACTACGCCACCGGCTGTTCTTCCTCCCCTGTTTCTCTCACTAACGCGTGGGTCCCCTTTGTCAGTCGCCGCTACTGAGGAAGTAGCCAACCTAGGCCACGCCGAGTGTTGGGGCGCGCCAGTGTGAGTTGTGGGCCACCATGACCTTCGGGCTAGCCTAGCAGTAGAGTTAGGTTTCCCTTTTTGTTTTGTTTAAATTGTTTTTCACAAGATTTATGTATAGATTCAAAAATGTGTAATTCCAGTTTGGTAGATCCAAATTCTATGGTTCCAATTTTGTTGAGTTCCTAGTAATGTCTAGTATTTAATAAAAATATTATATGAGCACATGTTTTAGAAATTTTGGATGAATAAAATAGGACTTTGAAATGTGTTTTTAGATGCATGCAAACTTGTTTGAATTTTATCTTGAGTTTCTGTGGTCCAAAAATTATGAAATTTTGTGGGTAATCTATTATTGCTTAGTAGAAGCTCTGATTAAAATTTTAGAGCTAGTGCATGTATAGTTTTTGAGTTATAGAATTTCTTTTTATCAAAGGATGGATCTTGTTTGAATTCTCATAATTTTTCTATAGATCCAGTATAGGTAAAATTTGGTGAGTAAGGTTCTTATGCTAGAATGATGCTAGGAAAAATGAAAAATCTGTTGCTTGACACTTTTCATTAGGGTTTCCTAATTATGCTAAAAATAGGCATGCCACCTGTTATTTTGGATACAGCAAGTTCTACTTGCTCAATGGCTTTGAAATTTTTATGGTAGTCTATGTGAAGCATGAGATAGCTACTGTAATTTTTGTAGATTTTTATGAATAGTTTTGCTATATATTGCTTTAATCACTTAATTAACTAAATAAATTTGAAAAGGATATTAAATAATTTATTTGGAAGTTGGCACTATACTTTCTAGTGTTTCTCTGGTATGTGCAACAAGTTGGTAAATTTGGTTTGGTCAAATTAGGCTTTTGCATCATCATTAAATAATTAAGTTAGTAACCCTGTCATTCCTGGACAGATTCTAGGTTTACTAGAATTCGATTTGATTAACATAAGAATCATGCTTTGATGTTTACAAATGATTTGTAGAGAATTTCATAAGCTTTCTAGAATGTCCTCATGCATGTCATTTGGATTTGTATAACTCTTGTTGTGATTGAATTAAGGGACAACTTGTATGCATATGAAACTTTAAATGTTAAATTATGTATACCTTTACTATTTCTAAGTTGGTGGTAATGTCCCTAGGTGTTAGGCCTTTAACTAAAGATGAGCATCTTTATCTTAGGTTATGCAAGTTAGGTAAGTTGATCTTGTTCTTCAAGTTAAATTAGATACCTGTTTTAAAGTGATTTGAATAGGGCTAGTCTTACTCAGTAAACGAGTGTCCAGTGGTGTTTTTGGTAAACACTTACTGTGATTCATTCATCATTGAGCATCATGTCCTTCCTTATGCATCCATAATATTTATCTTGTGCATCAGCATGTAATAGGTGTACCGGAAGGAGTGACCCTGCTGGAATTCGAGGAACCGAGCGAGCAGCAGCAGCCGACACCGGAGATTCAGGAGGAGCAGCCATCAGGAGAAGTGCCAGACGAGGTCACCATTGAGTGCCTGGATCACCGTCCTTGCAACTTTGTGAAAGGCAAGCCCCGGAGCATATTAAGCATCCTAATTTCTGAAATGCAGTTACAGTATTATTATTACATATATTGTTGCATTAAGTTTAGGTGTTGGATGCAAACACTTGCTGCATTGGTTACCCAATCCTTGTCCAGATATTGTTACCCTGAATCCTATGTAGCTTAGGCTCGTGTAGTGCTTAGCCCTGCTTAAACACGGTAGAAGTCAGGTGATTTCCTATCACCTGCGAGATATAGGAAGAAACATGCGGCACGGTTGGCTATATTTGCTATCGTGGAAAAGAACCAGTCTTAATTTGAAATGAAGACCGGACGGAGGCTTGCCGATTTGCAGTGACTCCATCTGTGTCACTTAAGGATTGATTCTTGGAGCCTTTCCTATTCATGTTGAACACATGCCTCTCTCTTAGTTGGCCGTGTCTGAAGACCGACCGCGAAGCCAAGTAGCTCACCTCAGGCCAGGAGTCGATAAGTATAAAGTACGCCTTGGAAGAGAGCCGTAGGCGTGAGTCCAAGGGCAGGTGATTTAAAAGTCCTGATGGTCCTAGCAGAAGGGTAATCCCTGAGAGTGCTGGCGCTGATCAAACCCACAAATTTGGTTCCTGAGTTGTACCAAAGGTAACCCACGGCTACCCTTGCTAAGTATGCCAGGGTGAGAGTTAGGAATACCCCCTCAGCTGAGTTGTAATTTGATTTGAGTCGCCGTCTCTCCCGGTTAGTGAGAACTTGATGGGCTTATCTCCAATGTAGATACACTAAATAACATAATGGTTCAGAATTGGTGATATGATGATGACAGCCTTATTATACCTGCTATGGTTAATATTGTTTGCTCCTAATAAGTGAGTGCTCTAGTACAGGTGCTAATCTAGTGGATAGGTAAATGATGATAAGTTTGATGCTAAGTTTAAATTGGTTACTATAATCATAAGCTCTTTTATGCAACTGTGTCAAGCTAGCCCACCTGAAAAGCCTTGCATGATCCTTGGTTTCTTTTATTTCTAGTTTTGGCGGGTAAGTCTAGCTGAGTACCTTCTCATACTTAGGGTTTATCTCCCACCTATTGCAGATGACCAGTTCTACTTTGGTTGCTGCAAGTACTGCCTTCTCCTAGCTGGGGATGAAGACTAGACCATTGGGCACGGTCTCTACTAGTTCTCATACCTAATAATGCTTTTGTGGGACATGACTCAGACTTGGCAATGTAATTGAAAACTATGATGTTTTGTACTAAACTATGATGCTTCTGCACACTCAAACTTGGTTTGTAATATTCTATTTAAACTCTGATAGATGTAATCCAAATGCTTATTATGAAATGTTGTAACGGATGATGTGTTGTGTTGAATTACTACAATCTTGGTTTGTATGTCGAGAGTTGGTTGAAATCCTTTGTGATTTCTAGACTACCGGGATTATGGGAGCTTAAGTACAGGAAATTGATCGCTCTGGTGATTGTTTTTGTACTTACGTTCTTATGATTTGGTCAGTTCTATTATAGCTGGCATTAGAGCAAGATTCGACACTAAACATGTCATTTGTGTATTTAAAACAAAAGTATTTGTGAAAATCCTAAATTAAACACTAAGTATTGCCAGTGGTCATATCCCTTATGCCCAAATAAGGACTCTTAGGTGGCTTATTAAAGTACTAACTTGGGGGTTCCTGCTTATTTCTATTTTGTCATCCATACGGTATGCTATTGTATGGATGCCATCCGCTTGGGTGGTAATGTATGGATCAAAATACCTCTATGCTCTGGTAAGTGGGAGTTGTGAGAGCATGACTGTCCAATCGTCGGTCTAGGGGAGAGTAGTTGTGGTTGCTCGCATACTTACATGTTTGATCATGTATCTATGAGAGTACTTAAATGTGGGTATCTCTGACGGGTAGCTGTGATACTAGAGTATATGCATCAGGGGATGCATGTACGAAAGTATTTAGTTTACTGCTTGCTTTTTATGCTTTTTGGGGAAATTATTGGGCTGAAATGAAATTTTCTACAGGTACACTAACAACGTATCGTTGTAGATCAACTAGCTACCGTATACGAGAGAACGTATGTATGCCACTGTATATTTCGCTAGCCTTTAAATTTTTCTAGGTTTGTGAGGACGTACGGATCGTGCATGCATCATGTTCAAGCATACATGACATTTCTTGCATTATTCCCTCCCTTAAAATTTGATTGTCCTAACTAATTAAATTTCGTATCCCTTAAATGATTCTCCCTTTACGTTGCAACTTTTTGCTACAGATGGCGCGCACGAAACTCACTGCTTGCAAGTCCGCTGGAGGTAGGGTGCCTCGTCACCGGTTAGCTCCTCATGAGCCCTATCCTAAGCCTACTAAGGTGGAAAGGCTGAGGGCAGAGCTGGCCTGGGTGACTACTGAGAGGAATGCGGCTCAGCACCGTTTGGAGCAAGTAACAGAGGAACAGGACCAAGAGACCCTTGAGGTTCAGAGGTTGACAGTTGCTCACCGCAACTATGAACGCATGTTGATTCATGTGATGAACCAATGAAATGAAGCCTGGCACAAGGAGAATGTGTTGAGAGCACGATAGGTGGAGTTAGAGCAGCAAGTGGTAGTTGCTGAAGAGTACAATGACCATCTCCATGAGGAGGTTCACCTATTACACAATCAACTTCACCCTCTCCTGCCACCTGATGATGAGGATGAGATGGGTTCTAGTGTCATCATGGCTGAAGGTGGTGATGGCATCAAGGTCAATGGACCTGAGGACGTTCCACCTGATGAGGAGGAAGATGAGGAGTTAGAGCCTGCTAGTGATGAAGATGGAGGAGAGATCTTCGACACTGACTCCAAGGACGATGCGTAGTTTAGCTTACTACTTAGCTAATACGCTAGAGCTAGTCTTTTGTTGATCCTCATGCATGAACGAGTAGCTTTGTATCAAGTTAATCGTTGGGATGTAATATCAAACCCTATGTTACCCTTGATGTAAGTTTGGAACCTCTATGGCTTCGATGTAACCTATCGAACATGTTATGCCCCACATATGTGAGCTTTTGTTAAATTTCGTCTTTGTAGTCTATGGATCTCGATTGTTGGTTAAATTCATCGCATTTATGTGTCAATTGACACGCTTGATGAGTTGTGTGATTGTGATGAATGATTGTGCCTCTGTTGATTATATAAATGTATTCTCTCCAACGGACTCAGTTTGGCATAATTATACAATTCATCTACAAAAGTTTCTACATCGTCAGTGCTCATTGGCTATACATTTTGCAGATGGCTTATAACCTTCATTGCTGTCGTAGCATGGGAGATGAGGAACAACCACCTCCTCCACCACCCACACCAGCTGAGCTAATGCAGATAGTCGTGGAAAGTCAGCGCATGCTAGCTGAGGCTATGCGCCAGATGGCTAACCGTGAGGATCGGCATGTCCGCTAGGGACCCAAGCCAAACCAGTATAGCAGCTTTAAGGACTTCATGGACACAAAGCCTCCTATCTTTCATGAGGCAGAGGAACCATTACAAGCTGATGAATGGTTGAGCACGATAGAGCAAAGGTTTGGATTGCTCTGGACTGAAGGAATGAAGGCTTCATGTGCAGGACACCAGCTCCAAGGCCCTGCAGGCATCTGGTGGACCCATCATAGGACCACCTTCCCTGCTAACGTTGAGATAGTTTGGGACTAGTTCTAGGTAGCTTTCAGGGGACACTTTATCCCTCCTGGTCTCATGGCCATTAAGCATACCGAGTTTATGAAGCTAACCCAAGGCAACAAGAGTCTTAATGAATACCTCTAGGCATTCAACAACCTGGCGAGGTATGCTCCCGAGTTCATCGATACTGATGCCAAGAGAATAGCTAGCTTCAAGAGGGGACTTTCCCCTAAACTAATGAAGTCTATGGGCAACTGCAAGTGTGTCACCTTCAATGAGTTTATCAGTGACACCCTGACTCAAGAGAATAATGACAAGATATATGCTGCTTCCAAGAACCATAAAAGAAACTTTGAGGCTGGTGCTTCTTAGTCTAAGGCTCCAATGGTATCCAAGACCCAGTATCGTCCACCCAATGCTAATGTCTGGTACCGCCCACCTCAGAAAAAGAATCAAGCTAAAACTGGTTTCCACAAGGGGTACACAATTTCCTTGCCAAAGAATACCTCCGGGCAAGGCAGCTCCAATGCCCCACCAGCTAACAAGCCGTGCTGGAACTGTAACTAGCTGGGTCACTGGGCAAATAAGTGTCCCTATCCTCCCAAGAATGCTCAAGGAAACATCCATCAGGGGCGTGTTCACTACACGACTGTGGAGAAAATTCCTACTGGTGAAGTGGTCACCGCTGGTAAGTTTCTTGTTAATGATCACCCTGTAGTTGTGCTCTTTGATTTGGGTGCTTCGCATTCCTTTATGAGTTCTACTTTTGCATCTAAGCATAAGATGAATGTGATTACAATTGTCAAGGATGGTTATTGTATTAGTACTGCTGGAAATAATATCCTGACTAACCAAGTAGTTAAAGATGTAAAGATTGAGATTGGGGATCGAGAGTTCCTTACGGATCTTGTAGTTCTACCGGGGATAGGAATTGATATAATCCTAGGAATGAAGTGGATGAGCGGGAATGGAGTATTGATCGACACATCAACCCGTGTGGTAATGTTGAGGGATCCTATGGATAAGAAGGGTTTTCTAGTGTAGTTACCTCATGATATCTCTATCCACAATATAGCCAATGTTACCCTAGCCAAAGCCATTGAGGATCTATCGATTGTCTGTGAGTTTCTAGATGTCTTCCCTGATGACTTGCCTAGATTACCTCTGGACCATGATGTAGAATTCAAGATAGAACTCATTCCGGGTATGGCTCCTATTTCTCGAAGGCCCTATAGAATGCCGCCCAATGAGTTGACTGAGTTGAAGAGTCAGCTGAATGAGCTATTGAAGAAAGGTTTAATTTGGCCTAGTTCTTATCCTTGGGGTTGTCCTAGCTTCAAAAGCATGAAGTCAACTATCCTACCCATGACTTAGAGCTAGCCACGGTTGTTTATGCCCTAAAGATTTGGAGACATTACTTACTGGGTAATGTGTGCAACATCTATACTGACCATAAAAGCCTCAAGTACATCTTTACTCAACCTGAGTTGAACATGCGTCAACGATGATGGTTAGAATTAATCAAAGACTACAACCTTCAAGTGCACTACCATCCTGGTAAGGCAAATGTGGTTGCTGATGCCTTAAGCAAAAAGGCCCATTGCAATTCCTTGGTTAGTGAAGACTTTCATCTAGCACACCTCCTTCATCCTGTAGTACTCCACAATATCACTGTGGATTGCTCTCTTAGAAGTTGAATTATCGAACTCTAGAAGACTGATGTGGGTGTGTTTCACATCAAGCGAAAGATGAAAGAGAAAGAAACCAAACACTTTAGGGTCGATGACAAGGGAATTCTCTGGTTTAATGAAAGGCTTGTGGTACCCAAAGACAAAAAACTTAGAAATCAAATTATGGCTGAAGCCCATTCTTCTAAATTGTCCATCCATCCTGGTAGTAGTAAAATGTATCAAGATCTCAAGCTATATTATTGGTGAACCAAGATGAAGAAAGAAATCGTAGCTTACGTGGCAAGGTGTGATAACTGTTGCAGAGTCAAGGCTATTCACATAAGGCCCAGATTATTGCAGCCACTCTCTATTCCTGGCTGGAAGTGGGAAGAAATTAGCATGGATTTCATTGTTGGATTACCCACTACCAAAAAGGGTTGTGATTCCATCTGGGTTATCGTAGATCATCTAACTAAATCCGCTCACTTTATTCCGATCAAGTCTACCTATCACCCACACAATTATGCTGAGATTTATTTTCAACAAGTGGTACGTCTCCATGGTGTACCCAAATCCATTGTTTCAGATAGAGGACCGCAATTCACGGCTTGCTTTTGGGAGTGCTTACATCAGAATCTTGGCACTCATTTAATCCATAGTTCTGCCTATCATCCACAAACATCAGGATAGACTGAGCGTGTTAATCAAATTCTTGAAGACATGCTTAGGGCTTGTCTTATCTCTTGCAAAGGCTCTTGGGAAGACTGGTTACCTCTCGCTAAATTCTCTTATAACAACAGTTATCAAGGGAGTATCAAAATGGCTCCTTTTGAAGCTCTTTATGGCCGCAAGTGTAGAACTCCTTTGAACTGGGTAGAACCCGGGGAAAGAAGATTCTATGGTATTGACTTTGTAAAAGAAGCCAAAGAGCAAGTCCAAACTATACAGAAGAATATGACTGCCACACAGGCTAGACAAAAGAGCTATGCTGATAAGAGAAGAAAACCTATTGAGTTTGAAGTAGGTGATCATGTTTATCTGAAGGTATCCCCTATGAAAGGAGTAAAGCATTTTGGAATTAAAAGGAAGCTTGAGCCTCAATATGTTGGACCTTACCGCATTATCGAGAAAAGTGGAAGAGTAGCATATAAGCTCGATCTACCACGTGAGATGGGAGCTATATTCTCGGTATTCCATGTGTCCCAGCTGAAGAAGTGTCTTCGTATTCCCGAGGAAAGAATAGCAACAAGGAAAGTCAACTTGAAATCTAATCTTTCTTATGAAGAGAAGCCCGTGCAAGTTCTGGATACTCAACAAAGAGTGACTTATACGCGAGTAGTTAAATTATACAAGATAGTTTAGAGTAATCATAGTGAACGGGATGCAACCTGGGAGCGGGAAGATTATTTAAAGGAAAACTATCTAGCTTTCTATATTAAATGGTACGCTTTCCAAATCTCGGGATGAGATTTTTCTAAGGGGGGAGGGTTGTAACACCCTAGGTGTTTGGCTTCTACTAATTGCATTTCATATCATAAACATGTGCATCATCTATCTCATCATGCCTTTGTTATTGAAACATGCATATGCAACATTTTCCAATTGTGTATGTTTCATACTTGAGTGTTGTGAATAGTAATGGTGAAACATGTGAATGCAACCTGAGTTTCTTATACCTTGAAACATGGCAACATGGTAGTAATATGACAAGTATAAAATAACCACAAAGTCATGCAACATGTGAAACATTGCATTGCAACATATGAGTGAATTGCTTGTTTTAGTTGCTTTATCACATGTGATCATTAGAAGTTGGTATAATAATTTTGTAAAGTGGTTGATTATGGTCTATTACACCTTAACTACACTTAGGTTACTTGTTGGGATATTGTTCATGTAGATCAAAATGACCAAAATGCCCTCTAAGTGAAGGTTTGACTTTTAATAACCCTAGAGTGGCACTATTTGACTGATTCAAAAGACCAACTTAGAGACCTTGCATGGCTGTGCAATCTTTACCAAAGTTGTAGCTAATTTATTAAGGAACAAAAGTTGTTTTATGATCATTTCATGAAATTAGTTAGAACATGCTCAAACATGGCCCACATGTCAGTAGTTCATGCTGATTTCACACTTAGAAAATATTCTAAGTCGTAGTTACTTTTTCAGTTGCATCAAGCTCACTTTGGCTTCATGTAACTTCGGATCCACGATGATTTAGGTGTTGGTCCTTGAAAAGAAATTGTAGAGGGATGGTACACCTACAAATTTCATGTACATAGTTTTTGCTAAGGGTCATTGGTTTAGCCGTGTTGACACGAGGAATACTCGCTGTCAGTCGGATCAATCGATGACTGAATCGCCATTTTTAGAAAACGGTCAGTGAGCATGGTGGCCGACTGGCTCAGGTGACGCTCGCCGCATGGCATGTAGGCTCTGCTGAAGGCTCCACGTTGCACGCCTAAGCTCCAGAAGAAGGCCAACTCCTCGCCACTCTCACTGCGTCTCGCCATTTCCCACACTACCGTCCCCATTCCTCCGCGAGCACGGTGACCGGGACACCATGACGCCACCGAGCCAAATCCACTAACACCGAGCGCCATTGCCCGATTCATCCTAGCCACAACACCACTGTGAGCTTCTCCACGTCCGCGACACCACCGCCACTCCCTTTTCGCCTCAGGTAGAGCTCACCGTGAGCGCGGCTCCACCGGGTCATGATGACCGCCACCGGCCGAGCTCGCACGTGGCCATGCTGCTCGAGCCCCTTATCGCCCCTTCTCCCCCTTGTGCTAGCCTCTGTGTGTGATGCTAAAGCTCATTGAGTGTGCCACTAGGGCCATGACGCCGTAGCCTCACCGTAGCCGGCCCTGCCGTGGCCGTGCGTCGCCGTGCTAGTCACCACCCCCTCTAGCTGAGTCGTTAGCTGCAATAAAGGGTTCCCCTAGGTGCGCTTGGGTGAGGCGAACATGTTGGCACTATTGCCTTCACCGGAGAAGCCACCGGCGACGAACTACGCCACCGGCCGTTCTTCCTCCCCTGTTTCTTTCACTGACGCGTGGGTCCCCTTTGTTAGTCGCCGCTGCTGAGGAAGTAGCCAGCCTGGGCCGCACCGAGTGTTGGGCCGCGCCAGCGTGAGTTGTGGGCCGCCGTGACCTTCGGGCTGGCCCAGCAGTAGAGTTAGGTTTTCCTTTTTGTTTTGTTTAAATTGTTTTTCACAAGATTTATGTATAGATTCAAAAATGTGTAACTCCAGTTTGGTAGATCCAAATGCTATGGTTCTAATTTTGTTGAGTTCCTAGTAATGTCTAGTATTTAATAAAAATATTATATGAGCACATGTTTTAGAAATTTTGGATGAATAAAATAGGACTTTGAAATGTGTTTTTAGATGCATGCAAACTTGTTTGAATTTTATCTTGAGTTTCTTTGGTCCAAAAATTATGAAATTTTGTGGGTAATCTATTATTGCTTAGTAGAAGCTCTAGTTAAAATTTTAGAGCTAGTGCATGTATAGTTTTTGAGTTATAGAATTTCTTTTTATTAATGGATGGATCTTGTTTGAATTTTCATAATTGTTCTATAGATCTAGTATAGGTAAAATTTGGTGATTAAGGTTCTTATGCTAGAATGATGCTAGGAAAAATGAGAAATATGTTGCTTGACACTTTTCATTAGGGTTTCCTAATTATGCTAAAAATAGGCATGCCACCTGTTATTTTGGATACAACAAGTTCTGCTCAATGGCTTTGAAATTTTTATGGTAGTCTATGTGAAGCATGAGATAGCTACTATAATTTTTGTAGATTTTTATGAATAGTTTTGCTATATATTGCTTTAATCACTTAATTAACTAAATAAATTTGAAAAGGATATTAAATAATTTATTTGGAAGTTGGCACTATACTTTCTAGTGTTTCTCTGGTATGTGCAACAAGTTGGTAAATTTGGTTTGGTCAAATTAGGCTTTTGCATCATCATTAAATAATTAAGTTAGTAACCCTGTCATTCCTGGACAGATTCTAGGTTTACTGGAATTCAATTTGATTAACGTAAGAATCATGCTTTGATGTTTACAAATGATTTGTAGAGAATTTCATAAGCTTTCCAGAATGTCCTCATGCATGTCATTTGGATTTGTATAACTCTTGTTGTGATTGAATTAAGGGACTACTTGTATGCATATGAAACTTTAAATGTTAAATTATGTATACCTTTACTATTTCTAAGTTGGTGGTAATGTCCCTAGGTGTTAGGCCTTTAACTAAAGATAAGCATCTTTATCTTAGGTTATGCAAGTTAGGTAAGTTGATCTTGTTCTTCAAGTTAAATTAGATACCTGTTTTAAAGTGATTTGAATAGCGCTAGTCTTACTCAGTAAACGAGTGTCCAGTGGTGTTTTTGGTAAACACTTACTGTGATTCATTCATCATTGAGCATCATGTCCTTCCTTATGCATCTATAATATTTATCTTGTGCATCAGCATGCAATAGGTGTACCGGAAGGAGTGACCCTGCTGGAATTTGAGGAACCGAGCGAGCAGCAGCAGCCGACACCAGAGATTCAGGAGGAGCAGCCTTCAGGAGAAGTGCCAGACAAGGTCGCCGTTGAGTGCCCAGATCACCGTCCTTGCAACTTTGTGAAAGGCAAGCCCCGGAGCATATTAAGCCTCCTAATTTCTGAAATGCAGTTATAGTATTATTATTACATATATTGTTGCATTAAGTTTAGGTGTTGGATGCAAACACTTGCTGCATTGGTTACCCAATCCTTGTCTAGATATTGTTACCCTGAATCCTATGTAGCTTAGGCTCATGTAGTGCTTAGCCCTGCTTAAACATGGTAGAAGTCAGGTGATTTCCTATCACCTGCGAGATATAGGAAGATACATGTGGCACGGTTGGCTATATTTGCTATCGTGGAAAAGAACCAGTCTTAATTTGAAATGAAGACCGGACGGAGGCTTGTCGGTTTGCAGTGACTCCGTCTATGTCTCTTAAGAACTGATTCTTGGAGCCTTTCCTGTTCATGTTGAATGCATGCCTCTCTCTTAGTTGGCCGTGTCTAAAGACCGACCGTGAAGCCGAGTAGCTCACCTCAGACCGGGAGTCGATAAGTATAAAGTACGCCTCGGAAGGGAGCCATAGGCGTGAGTCTAAGGGTAGGTGATTTAAAAGTCCTGATCGTCCTGGCAGGAGGGTAATCCCTGAGAGCGCTGGCACTGATCGAACCCATAAATTTGGTTCCTGAGTTGTACCAAAGGTAACCCACGGCTACCCTTGCTAAGTATGCCAGGGTGAGAGTTAGGAATACCCCCTCAGCTAAGTTGTAATTCGATTCGAGTCGCCGTCTCTCCCGGTTAGTGAGAACTTGACGGGCTTATCTCCAATGTAGATACACTAAATAACATAATGGTTTAGAATTGGTGATATGATGATGACAGCCTTATTATACCTACTATAGTTAATATTATTTGCTCCTAATAATGAGTGCTCTAGTACAGGTGCTAATCTAGTGGATAGGTAAATGATGATAAGTTTGATGCTAAGTTTAAATTGGTTACTATAATCATAAGCTCTTTTATGCAACTGTGTCAAGCTAGCCCACCTGAAAAGCCTTGCATGATCCTTGGTGTCTTTTATTTCTGGTTTTGGCGGGTAAGTCTAGCTGAGTACCTTCTCATACTCAGGGTTTATCTCCCACCTATTGCAGATGACCAGTTCTACTTTGGTTGCTGCAAGTACTGCCTTCTCCCAACTAGGGATGAAGACTAGACCGTTGGGCACGGTCTCTACTAGTTCTCGTACCTGATAATGCTTTTGTGGGACATGACTCAGACTTGGTAATGTAATTGAAAACTATGATGTTTTGTACTAAACTATGTTGCTTCCACACACTCAAACTTGGTTTGTAATATTCTATTTAAACTCTGATGGATATAATCCGAATGCTTATTATGAAATGTTGTAACGGATGATGTGTTGTGTTGAATCACTATGATCTTGGTTTGTATGTCGAGAGTTGGTTGAAATCCTTCGTGATTTCCAGACTACCAGGATTATGGGAGCTTAAGTACAGGAAATTGGTCGCTCCAGTGATTGTTTTTGTACTTACGTTCTTATGATTTGGTCGGTTCTGTTACATTAGGTGTAGGGGCTTGGAGTCCAAGTTTGGATGGGGACCTAGCCATGTTGATAGGAGAGTGATGGGTTGGTCCTGCTTGTGCCTAGGGTACAAGTGGGGCATGTGTTTTGGGGTACCAAGCTGGGCACATTGATTCGTGAATCACCGGCTAATCCGGTATGACTTGTCTATGATCTAGCACTATAGTAAGAACTAGAATATGAAAGAGGGTAAAATGGTTCTGATTGCTTACCACCTACTTAAAAGTAGAATAGGTGCTTACATAGAATAGTTTGTTAATGAACTAATAATGACTACTAATGAAATTGAATATAAGGACGCACGTGTTAGTAATGCTTCCATAGATGCAATAAACCACAAGCTAGATAGCCTTGCATATCCTTAGAGTCTTTTCTTTCCTCCTGATGGATAAGTCTTGTAGAGTACAATTGAGTACTCAGGGTTTGTTCTACCCTGTTGTAGGTGACAAGAACATATGGAGCTAACACTTGTGTGTGGAAACCTCCTGGTGGGCTCAGCGAGGATTTCCTTAATGTTGCGGACGTAGAGTTTATTTGAAACTTCCACCCAAATGTTTTACAATGGAAAAACTTATAACATGTTATGATGTATATAACGGACCATCATGTTAATGTTTAACTTGTCAGTAAATGATTTTATTTCCACTAAAACTCTAATAACATGATTATATTCCACTGTTATATATAATAAATTTTATACTCTGATGTTGCATGGAAAGTGATGTAAGAAATGACTTAAGAATGTTGTAAGCTTTATTCTCTCATTTGTGATCCTGATGGAAAAATATGGATTTTTTGGTTCTCCCATGGGGTGTGCTCGATGGAACTATTTAAATTAGCTCACTCTTAAGGTGTTTAGTGTCTAATGGAAGACAAGCACCTCTAGAAGTGAGTTATTTTAGGCGGATCTGCCACATAGCCGATGTGTGTCATCGAGCTCCAAGCTCACCCATGGCCATCCATATCCACCGCAGCTCTTACCTTCTTCTCTATTGGTCTATCGTCCCCTTAGGTCATAGGTCCTCGCATCATAGCCTAGTTCACCATTACCACTGCCATCTCATGTGAACATGCGACTACACCACGCGCACCCACCATGGCTGTGAGCTCTAGCTCATCATGGTCGACCTTAGCTAGACCCCATTGTTCCCCTCTAGCACGTGTCTCCACACCTCCACTAACCCTAGCACCATCACCGAAGATGGAGACTCATCACCCATCACTGGCTCACCAAAATGGCGACACCACCACCGTGCTCTGTGCGTTGCCATGCCGCCAAGCATGTGGCCAAGCTTCACCGCCGCTCCACCGTCACCCTAACCTAACCCTAGAACTCCACTAGGACCTACTGATGTTGTAGCTGTGCTCGCCTAGACATGCCGCCATCGGAGACGATGAGTCCATCACCATGTGCCGTTGTTGAGCCACTATGCTCGCCGACAAGGTCACTCCGGTGATCCACCGAGCCAGCTAAGGGTACCAACGGGTGCGCAAGGGTGTGGGGAGCACAACACCGGTGATGCTACTGCTGGTGACCTCACCGTCGGTGAGTTCACCGTTGGTCACCCACACGCTCTGCTCTAGTTCCACTGATGAGTGGGGCCGAGTTGACTACGTGACCCGCATGTCAGCTCCTGAGGGTGTATAGACCGGGTGTACCTAGCATTTAGGGTTTAGTTGGTTTTTGAATTATTTTCACAAATTTTGAACAGAAACTTCAAAAATTCATATCTAGAGCTAGGAGTTTCCAAATGGGGTGAACCAAATTTTGTTGGATTTATCTTGAAGTGTATTGTTTTATAAAAATATGACATCTACTATTTAAAGTATTTTCTTAGGAGAATTAAATTGAGCAAAATAAGTTCTTTTAAATTACGTTATATCTTGTAAAATGTATAACTTGAGCTAGGAAGATGATAAAATTGTGATTCAAATTTTGAAGGTCTTGTGTCAACATGTTATAGCTAGGAAAAATACTAAACCTATAGTAGGCATAATTGAAATATGGTCTTCATATTTAATCTTAATTAATTGCTAGTTTCTAGTGAAATTAAATG
This sequence comes from Miscanthus floridulus, assembly GCF_019320115.1. Classification (NCBI taxonomy): domain Eukaryota; kingdom Viridiplantae; phylum Streptophyta; class Magnoliopsida; order Poales; family Poaceae; genus Miscanthus; species Miscanthus floridulus. Next base: position 38,302 of record NW_027097522.1, read on the forward strand.
GGGTAAAAATACATAACATATGATCATGCAAATTTTTATATAGTATTCTTGTGATAAGAGGAAAGTAAGAAAAATATTAAATCTATTGCTTAACACTTTTCACTATGCTAAACTATTTTTGCTAAATTAAGCATATGTAGCTTGTCATTTTTATAGAGGTGGCTATACTTATCCAAATGGCATGACAATTGTACAATAGACTATTAGGGTCATTTTTAGGCTGCTATAATTTTCTTAGAATTTATTGAGCTCTAAAAATATTTATCCTTTAAATCACCTTATTATATAAGGAAATTAATAAATGAATATAAATAAATTAGTTAAGCATAACCATGATGTTTTCTTTGATGCTTATGATGCATATGATCTATTGGTGCTATTAGTTAGGCTTAGAAGTTATTGGTTATAGGTAGCTAGTTAATTATTGCTTTATAATTCAACTAGATGGTTGCATATATAGTTTATGTTGTGGTGGTAAATTCATGATAATAATAATCTTTTCTGTGAAACTTGTTAATAACAAAGTTGTAGACGACTTACTTATCTACCTTGTGTTAAAGTTTCATAGTAATAGGCCTTATGGTTTGATAATTATAGTTGTTCGAAGTCTGTTGTCATAAATACTTGTTCTCTAGATAGATCTAAAAGATGGAATTGTTTGACCTAGATAAATACTGAATCACCTTAAGATGATTAAAAGAAAGTTGTAGGAAATTTTATAAGATTTCCATAAAGTCCACAACCATATTATTTAGATATGTATAACTCTAGTTATGGTCAAAACAAGTGGATGTTGTCTTATAGTCTAGAAAATTGCTTAGATGAGAATTTGTTTAATTACTAGAGAAGAGATATACACCTACTCAGTAAAAGAAAATTTATCTTGTTATCACCTTAATGCAATGCTGTTGAGAACACTTACCAGAATGCATTTCATCACACCATATCATATCATGCATGTCAGTATATATGCATTCGTGATATCTCATTTCATGCTCATGCATATAGGATCATCCGAGGGGATCACTCTATTGGAATTAAACAAAGAAGAGGAACATCAGGAGTCACCTTAGCCCATAGCTCTAGAAGGCAAGGAGCAAACTCTTGAGAACCTACCCGAGTGCCCGAATCATCGGCCAACTTCTTTTCTCAAAGGCAAGCCCCAGAGCATTTTAAGCCTCCCATGTTTTATAAAATATCACTTGAGTCCTTTATGTTTGATGCATTAGGGTATAAGAGTTGAATTAGAAACCCTAGATGCATAGAACTACCTTATCTAGATAAATATACCTTTAACCCTATGTAAGTTTAGGATCAAATATATGCTTAGCCATGCTTAGACTAGTAGAACTCGGGTGATTTCCTGTCAACTACAGATCTAGGTGGATACCGGAGCACAGTTGGCTATATTTGCTATCATGGAAAAGAACCATGGGGTAATGTAACTGGAGGTCAAATGGAGTCTATGCATAGGTTGGATCATGTGATTCTATCTATGCTGATTAAGGACCATACCATTGTTGGAACTTCTGTTGAGATTAAACGCAAGCCTCTCACTTAGCTAGCCAAATAACTTATTCCAATAGCGAAGCTAAGTAGCTCAACTCAGGTTGGGCCCCATTCTATTAGAGTGTACACTCTGGATGGTAGTAAGGATATGTAAGGAGCTAGATGTGAGCCTAAGGGTAGGGTAGTCCTAATCATCCTGGCAGCTGGTTGTCCCTAGTTGTACGGTGCTGATCGAACCTATGAAATGTATACCAGAGTTGTACCAAAGGTGACCATTGATCTGGTCTATCTGGGTTTGTGTTAGGAATAAATTCTCAACTAGTTGAAATCGATTCGAATCGCCATCTCTCCTAGACAGTGAGAAACTTGGCTAGCTCCAACATCATAGTAACTGGATTATGGAATGATGGTTTTGGTGAACTTGAAACTTTTAGACCGGCTATGGTTACTACTATATGCTACTAAATGATATACCACATGTTTGGCATAGGTTAGTTTCTAATCTAGAGATGAATATCTATAATTAACTTAATGACCGAATTATAAATGTATAACTGAATTAATAGCTTTTTCATGCAAAATGTTGTCAAGCTAGCTCCACTTATAAAGCCTTACATGATCCTTGGAGTCACCTTCTTTTTGGTTTATGATGGGTAAGTCTAGCTGAGTACTTTCTCGTACTCAGGGTTTAATTCCCACATGTTGCATATGGTATAGTCTATCATGGCTACTGTAAGAACTTCTTTTCTCCCACCATGGATGAGGAGTAGGGCCCTAGACAAGGCGTCTCTCATCAATTCCCCCTATCATGCTTTTGTGGTTGTGATCATGGACTGGCTCTGTATTGGGATAATGATGTGAGGTGTTGGTTTTCAAACTTAATTGCTTCCGTGACTATTTTATTTGAACATGGTTTGTAATAACTCTTAATCGTACTCTGATGTATGACGTTGTATTTGTGAACTGATGTAACATGTGAGATGTGTAGGGGACCATGACGCCTAAGAGGGGGGTGAATTAGGCAACTTAAAACTCTAACTCTAAACTATGGCCTCTTTTTCTAACCCTAGCAAAACCTATGCCAAAGATAAACTATCTAAATGTGCAACTATAGTTTTGCTAGTGTATTGTTATCTCTACTGCCAAAGGAGTAAAGTAATCAATGCAAATGTAGAAGCTAAAGAGCAAGGTAGAGATATGCAAACTCCCGTCGACGACTCTGGTTTTTTTACCACGGTATCGAGAAGCACGCAAGCTTCCCCCTCGTCCTCATTAGAGCCCCACGCAAGAGCCAAGCTCCTGGTTGGGTAACTCCATGGATAGCCTTTGGCCTTCCACACACGCAAGTGGGTCTCTGATATGCCTTCCGACAAGCCTCTCCCGGATGCTTCCCGCCGTCTTCACTATCAAGCTTCCAGCCGAAACGCCGCGGGCCTTGTTCCTTCTGGTCCATGGTGGCGGCCACACCACAACCATGGTTGGTGTGATCTCACAAGACTATAAGCCCCTCTGATGTATAACAATGGTGCATGCAAGCACTGAGTGGTAAGAGGTATGCAAACCTCACTAAACACTAGGCCTAAACCTAGAGCAAGCGCATAAGCGATGGTCTAATCAACCTAAGCACTTCGCAAAGCACCTACGTTAATCACCTAATGAATCACTAAGCACTCTACAAGTGGAGATCACTAAAATAGTGCATCAACACCCTTGATATGTTTCCTTAGCTCCACTCTTGACATTTGGCCGATTAGGGGTTGTATTTATAAGCCCCACTGAGAAAGTAGCCGTTGAGGATGAAATCCCACTTTTCTGCTACTGACCGGACGCTGATCACATCCTAACCATACATGTCCAGTCGTCCCAACTGTTAGAGCTGCGATCAACTAATCGGATGCTACCAGCATCCGGTCACATGCCACCGGACACGTTCGGTCGTAATTTTGCCGCTCTGGAACCTTTCTGTACTCGATTAGAAGCTATTGTCCTATGTCCGATCGATTTGCCACCAGCGTCTGGTCCAGTGTTCGAACATTGCTGCTGACGCCTGTTATTGAGCCTCTTGATTAGAGCGTTCGATTGCTTTTCGCCAGCGTCTGGTCCAGTGTCTGGTCACCTCTGTGAGCTCGTTTCTTCATAATCTTGCATATGGCTTGGTCCCTATCTTCGTGCTTAGACTTTGCTTGATATCTTGGGTCTTCTCTTATGCTCCTAGGGTCTTGCTTATGGTGTTGATCATCGGATCATTACATCGCCTTCGTCCAAGTCACATCTTGCATCCTATTGAACTACAAAACAATCACTTGCAAATTCATTAGTCCAATTTGGCTGTGTTGGTCATCAAACACCAAAATCCAAAGTAAATGGGCCTAGGGTCCATTTTTCTTACAATCTCCCCCTTTTTGGTGATTGATGACAACACGACCAAAGCAAGCAAATAATAAAAATTTGGAATTTAAAAACTATCTACTTGCTAGGATGCAATGCTAGGGGCAAGGTTATATGATGCTAAAAGATACTACTTGTAAGACTAGAAGATACCACTTGAACACTTATCTTGCCCTTGCAAAAATCCCCATGTGGTAGTATGGATTTAAGCCACAAATTCTCCTCATTACATAGGCTAATCCATAATCCACTATCCTCCCTTTCTTGGACCATTACCACTTGTAGACACCACTTGTAGACCATTACCACATGTAAATTATTATGATCTAGCTTTTGGTCCTACAAATTAGTGCTTGCTTTTGGTCCTCCAAATTCTCCCCCTTTGGAATCAAACACCGAAAAGGAAGACATTAGTAGCACAAGGGAGGGTCAAACTTTGTGATCCTTTGTATCTAGAGTGGAATAGGTCACAAAATTTGACTCTCACATTATATAGATTAAGCTCCCCCTAAATATATGCATACATATGGTAGAAGACAAAGCATATGCATAATTAGCAAATTATTTCTCAAGGGAATTTAATCTATAAAATGTATGGAGAAAGCATATAAATATCAAAAATGAAATCAACATGATGATATTGGTTTAGAAATACCACATGTGGAAACCAATTTGATTTCTACCACTAGTAATAGGTGGTGGATATTTGAAGTATGATGCTTAACTCCAGGGACTCCATTTTCCTTGCAATAAGACTACTACACACATGATAAGCTTGAAAAAGGTGTTAGTCTCAAAGTATTCAACTTGTAGAGTAACCTCCCCCTAAATTTATGCACATAAGTATGAATACTTGTAGGAAACATGCACATTGATTTTAGAATTAAAAATACCACTTGAAAGATGACATCACATGAATGTGAGAGTCATTTTCGAAGGCAATATTCAGGAGAAATTATCTACAATTTGGACTTTGGCACATATTAGATGAACAATTGTAAGGCAAGCTATGTGCCATGCTCCTAAATAATTTTAAACCATGTAGGTTTGCTCCAAGGGTTAAGAATGAAACCGAGCAAGCCTACCATAAGATATACCTAGTGTATGCATGACAAAAGATATAAGCATGCAAATGCAAACATAGTCATAAAAAGTAACTAGATGCTTAAAGATACCAATTTGTAAGAAATACCACTTGTAGGAAATGCAAATTGATACTACTTGAAGAAAATTGAATCTAGTTACCTAACATGGGAAAGAGAATTTGGGTCCATAGTATTCACTAACCCACTTGGCAATGATTTTGTCCACCATGATGCACCCTATGAAATGCACCCATACTTTGCCATATCTCCAAATTCCCCAATGTCCATCGGACTTCTCACTTCCCTTTTGGGATCCAAACCTTCTTGGTGCTCTTCATGTTGGAAATGGTTTCCTTTGGCACCCAAAAGCGTTTGACCCCAATGTTGGCTTGCTTGTTCACCTTGATGGCCACCACCTTGTCATTTTTCTTCTTCTTTAACAAGTATGGTGTGGAGGCCTTCTTGTCCACCCTATTGGTATAGGTGTTGGAGAGCTTGATTGTTTGCTTCTTCTCTTTCTTCTTTGTTCCTCCCCCATTCTTCACCTTGCACTCATAGGACTTGTGACCTTCCTTATGGCATATATAGCAAACCATAGTTTGTCCTTCATCAAGCTTTTTACTCCCTTGATGGTGTTATTTTGATGAAGTTGGGCTTGCTTCGCCTTGCCTTTCACTTGAGTCAAGTCCTTGGTGAGGCGAGCTACTTCTTACTTGAGTTGCTCATTCTCCTTTGCAACCTCTTGTGTGTATGTATCTACAACAACTTTCTCAACACAAACTTTGTTGCACAAAGATGAGTCTAAACATAAATCATTACAAGAAGTGGAGGCATCCTTTTTAGACATGTTAAAGGTAGAACTTTTCTTTTTAGATGCCTTGGTGGGGGTTGTACTAATGGCTTCAAGATTAGCAACTTTATTAGTTAGCTCATCACAATGTTTGCACATGGTTTCCATTTTAGCAAGCAAACATTTATAAGCATCTTATGAGCTAGCTAACTTTTCTTTTAATTTTTCATTTTTCTTTACAAGTCGTTCATCATTGATTGTGCATGTGTTTGTTGTTGCACTAGCCTCAAGTTGCTCAATTTTAGTAGATAGTTCAACATTGAGATTAGCAAAGTTCTCATATTGTTCAAGCAAGGTTTTGTATAATTCTTGTTAACTATCTAGCTTTTTTTTAATTTTTCGAGCTTCTTTTGTTGACTAGTGCAAACTTTAGCATAATTAAGATTTTGTTGCACAATTTCATCATAAGAAGGCATTTCATCATCACTATCACTCTCACTAGAGGATGAGCTTTCATTACCTTGTGCCATAAGGCACATATGAGAAGAGCTTAATGATGAGTGCTTGCGTCCTCGCCTCTTGTGAAGGTGTTCTTCACTTAAAGAATCATCCCATGACCTTATTAATGTGAGGGCTTGGTTCTTATATGCCTTCTTCTTTGTCTTGGGTGTGGGCTTGTTTGGACAACCTTCCATAAAGTGCTCCAACTCGCCGCATCCTCTCTTTCTTTGCTTATTTCTTTAATTGGTGAAAATGAGATCTCGGATTTAGATGGGCACACCCTTGACATTGAGCCTTTGGATCATCTTCTCCACCTTGTTGATTAGTTTGATTGATTCTTCATCAAGGTCAGAGGTGGAGGAGGAAGATTGATCATCTTCACTTGAATCTTCATCATCATCATCATCGTTGTCCTCATCTTCTTCTTCATCTTCACTTGAGGAGCTTGAGCTTGAGCTTGTCTCAACTTGCTTGCCCTTCATCTTCTTTTTCTCGCTACATGCGAGAGCTTTACCTTTGCTCGATGAAGAGGCTTCGTCTTGACCCATCTTACGTGACATTTTAGATGCCACTATCTTGCCAATGACTATGCCCAAGGTCATGGTGCTCAAGTTCTCCATGTTATGAAGGATGGTGATGATGCTTGCATATTTCTTTTGTGGTAGCATGGAGATGATCTTCCTCATGATGTCTGCATCATCTAGCTTTGTTAATCCTATTGAATGGAGCTCATTGATAATTAGATTCAAACGAGAATACATATCACAAACAAGCCCATCATCATTCATTTTAAAGGAATCATAATTTTGTTTAGCTAGACAATGTTTTTGCTTATGGACATTAGACGTGCTGTCATGGAGCTCTTGAAGTTTTAACCAAATTTCATGTGCCATATTTAAAGTGAATACTTAGTTAAATACATCCATACTTAATGATTCAAACAAGCAATTCTTAGCTCTAGCATTGAAATGCATTTCCTTTTCTTCACTCTTTGTGGGTTTATTAGGATTCTTAATGGGTTTCATCCTATAACGAGTGACTCTCCAAACACCCAAATCAACCACCTCAAGGTGGCAAGCCATTCTAGCTTTATAATAGGGGAAGTTAGTGCCATCAAAGTGTGGAGGCCTAGAGGTATCCATCCCAACCACTCTAAATAGCATCGGCACAATGGTGGTTAAGCCAAAAGTCCAAATTGAGCCAACCGGCTCTGATACCATATATAGGGGACCATGACGCCTAAGAGGGGGGTGAATTAGGCAACTTAAAACTCTAACTCTAAACTATGGCCTCTTTTTCTAACCCTAGCAAAACCTATGCAAAAGATAAACTATCTAAATATGCAACTATGGTTTTGCTAGTGTATTGCTATCTCTACCGCAAAAGGAGTAAAGTCATCAATGTAAATGCAGAAGCTAAAGAGCAAGGTAGAGATAAGAAAACTCCCATCAATAACTCTGGTATTTTTACCAAGGTATCGAGATGCACGCAAGCTTCCCCCTAGTCCTCGTTGGAGCCCCTCGCAAAGGCCAAGCTCCTAGTTGGGTAACTCCATGGATAGACTTGGGCTTTCCCCACACGCAAGTGGGTCTCCGGCATGCCTTCTGGCAAGCCTCTACCAAATGCTCCCCACCGTCTTCACTATCAAGCTTTTAGCCAAAATGCCGTGGGCCTTGTTCCCTCTGGTACACAGTGGTGGCCATACCACAACCATAGTTGGTGTGATCTCACAAGACTACAAGCCCCTCCAATGTATAACAATGGTGTGCGCAAGCACTGAGTGGTAAGAGATATGCAAACCTCATTAAACACTAGGCCTAAACCTAGAGCAAGCGCATAAGCGGTGGTCTAATCAACCTAAGCACTTCTTAAAGCACCTACGCTAATCACCTAAAGAATCACTAAGCACTCTGCAAGTGGAGATCACTAAAATGGTGCATCAACACCCTTGATATGTTTCCTCAGCTCCACTCTTGCCATTTGGTCGGTTGGGGGTTGTATTTATAAGCCTCACTGAGAAAGTAGTCATTGGGGATGAAATCTCGCTTTTCTGCTACTGACCAAACATTGATCATGTCCTGACCGGATGCGTCTGGTCGTCCTGACCATTAGTGTTGCGATCAACTGATCAGACACTGCCAATGTCCGGTCACATGCCACCAAACGTGTCTGGTCACAATTTCACTGCTCTAGAACCTTTTTGTACTTGATCGGACACTGTTGTCCTATGTCTAGTCGATTTGCTGCTAGCGTCCGATCTAGCGTCCAGTCGCTGCTGATAACGCCTGTTGTCGAGCCTCTTGATAGGAGTGTCTGGTTGCTTTTTGCCAATGTCCGATCCAGTGTTTGGTCACGTCTGTGAGCTTATTTCTTCACGATCTTGCGTACGGCTTGGTTCCTATCTTCATGCTTGGACTTTGCTTGATATCTTAGGTCTTGCTTATGGTGTTGATCATCAAATCATTACGTCACCTTTGTCCAAGTCATGTCTTGCCTCCTATTGAAATACAAAACAATCACATGCAAATTCATTAGTCCAATTTGGTTATGTTGGTCATCAAACCCCAAAATCCAAAGTAAATGGGCCTAGAGTCCATTTTCCCTATAACATGTCTGTTGAATCATGTACGATCTTGGTTGTATGTTGATGGTTAATCAAGACCCTTCGTGGTACTCGACAGACTACCTGGTTTATATGGGCTCAAGTATGATAGTGTGACCGCTTGCGGGCTACCATTGTACTTGTGCTCTTATAAATTGGATGGTTCTTTATATGATATCACATGTGATGTTGATTATATACATGTATATGCTGGTGATAATGTGTGACCAATGCAAGAGATGGTTGTGAGGTGACAAAAATACCTTAGACACATCTAGGATGGTAAACAGAACAATCTTTGTATTCATGACATGGGCCAATTTTGCTTCTAAGTCCTAGTTTACTCATAATGTAATTTTTCATGATCCTACTTTGACCAAAGTTGAGCTATAGCATAGAGTGTTTGCATGGCAGTGCACCCTTAATAAAAGTTGTAGCTTATCTTATGGGTAACAAACTTTATTTATGGATCATGAGCTAATTCAGTGCATAACATTGTCCAAAACAACTCCAAAGTAGCAATCAAATGTTGTTTAGGGACTTAGAAATTTTGTTGTCTAAAGTTGGTTTTCTGTTTCAAAGTAGCTTACTTTGGAGCATTGTAGTTTAAAAACCATGGTGAATTAGAGGAAGCTTTCTAAAGCAAAGTTGGAGAGTACATGTAGCTCTACATTTCCTATTAAGGGGGTTTTCACCAACTCGAGTTCGTTTGGGAGTTACATGTGCTTGAAGTTGCTCCGTCGGTCGACCATCGCTAGCCTGAAACCGAGCAGCAGCAGTGCAGCAGTGGCTCACCATCACTCTGCTCTCTCCCTCTCGCTAGCTCGCCGAGTGGAGCCATGCTCACTGTCGCTATCGCACACCATCGTCGCATGCACGCGCCACCACCACCGCACCTCCATCCAATCCATCATGTCCATAGCTTTACAATGAGCCACTCTACCTCCTCGACCCACCATTAACACCGTTTGAGCCTAGGTAATGTGACATATCATGTCGTCATCGCCACCATGGCCACGAAGTGCCACGAAGCTCTGAGCTCACCATGGCCAGCCCTATCCGCTGCTCCTCCTATTTATTTCTCCCTGGGTCTGTCATCACCTTAGGTCATGGATGCTCATGTTGTCGTTTATTTAACCGCTACTACCGCCACTGTGTGGGAATGCACCGCCGCACCGAGCACACCCGCCATGGCTGTGAGCTCAAGCTCATCGTGGTTGGCCCTCATGAGACCCCACCTTCCCCCTCTTGTCTTTGTTTTTGAGCCACCATGAACCCTAGTGCCAACCCTAAAGATGGAGACCCATCACTAACCGCTGGCTTGCTAGAACAGCATGCATCGCACCGCCGTGCTCTCACCATCGTGCCACCATACACGTGGCCAAGCTCACCGACACTTTGCTGAACCCTAACCCTAGCCCTAGGCCATCAAGTAGGTCACCCTAAAGCCTTAACCAAGCTCAGGAGAGCTCAGGTTTGCCAAGAATGGCAATGGCACCACCACACACCTCCATCATGCTACCATGCTCGCCCCACCATGTCTAACCGCCATAATCAGCTCAACCACCTACACCACTAGACATGAGTTGACGAGGGGAACACGATGGTGGTGGTGGTTTCACCGAAGACCTTACCGTCAGTGAGTTCTTGTCGATCAAACGCCATGCCCTGCCTCGGTCTCACTGGCGTGTGGGTCCCATTGACCCATGGGGCCTAGCTGTCGATGCCTAGGTGTCTTGTGTCGGGTGTACATAGCATTTAGGGTTTTGTTTGTTTTTCTTTGTTCTTTTCCAGTTTTGAATGCAAACTTTGGAAATTCATAACTGGAGCTAAGGTTGTCCAATTTGAGTGAACCAAATTTTATAGGATTAATCATGAGGTGTAGTATTTGATAAAAATATGTAACCTACTATTCAGGATATGTTTCTAGGAGAATTAAATGAAGCTAGTAAAGTGCTTTTAAAATAGTTTCTATATTGTAAAATGCATAACTTGAGCTAGAGAGGTGCTAAAATTGTTATTCCAATTTTGTTAGTCTTGTATTGACATGTTCTAGCTAGGAAAAATACTAAAACTATAGTGGGCATACTTGGAATATAGTCTTTCTATTTAAAATTGAATAATTGCTAGTTTCTAGTGAAAATATTTGGGATAAAAATACATAACTTATGATCATGTAAATTTTTACACAGTGTTCTTATGCTAGGATGAAAGTAAATAAAATATGAAATTTGTTGTTTGACACTTTTCACTAGGCTAAACTATTTTTGCTAAAATAAGCCTATGCAAATTATCATTTTTGTAGAGATGGCTATACTTAGCAAAATGGCATGAAATTTGTACAATAGACTTTTGGGGTCATATGTAAGCTACTATAATTTTATCAGAATTTATTATGCACTAGAAGTATTTATTTTCTAAATCATCCTATTATATAAGGAAATTAATAAATATATATAAATAAATTAGTTGGGCTTAACCATGATGTTTTCTATGGTGCTTGTGATGCATATGATACGTTGATATTGGTAGTTATACTCAAAGTTAATTGGTTATAGGCAGCTAGTTAATTATTGCTTCATAATTCAACTAGATGTCTGCACGAGTAGTTTCTGTTGTGTTGACAAATTCATGATGATAGTGACTTTCCTATTAAACTTGTTAATAACAAAGTTGTAGATAACTTACTCATCTTGCTTGTCCTAAAATTTCATGGTCATCGGATTAATGGTTTAAGAATTATAGCTTTTAGAAGTCTGCTGTCAAATTTGCTTATCCTCTGAACAGATCTAGAAGATTGAATTGTTTGACCTAGATAGCTACTGAATAACCTTAAGGTGATTAAAATAGAGTTGTCGGCAATTTCATAAGCTTTCCATAAAGTCCACAACCATATTGTTTGGATGTGTATAACTCCAGTTATGGTCAAAACAACTGGCTGATGTCTTGCAGCCTAGAAAATATTTAAATAAGTGTTTGTTTAATTACTAGAGAGGTGATATGCACCCACTCAGTAAAAGAAAGTTAATTTTGTTATCACCTTAATAACTTGCTTCCATGTACATTTGGGAAATATGCATTTCATCATATCGCATCATCCATGTCATTTTCTATTCATCCTTCATATCTTATTTCAAGATCATGCATATAGGCTTGCCCGAAGGAGTAACCCTACTGGAATTCGAAGAAGAGGCGGAGGACAATCAAGGGACACCCCAACCTAGAGCTCTCGAAGGAGAGGATCCAGCCACTAATGAACTTTTCAGAGTGCCCTAATCACCGACCCACCTCTTTCCTAAAAGGCAAGCCCTGGAGCATTTTAAGCCTACTATGTTTTATAAAATATCACTTGAGTCCTTTATGTTTGATGCATTAGGTTAAAAGAGTTGATTTGAAAACACTTAATGCATAGAACTACCTTGTCTAGATATATATTTTAAACCCTGTGTATGTCTAGGATCGAATATATGCTTAGCCATGCTTAGACCAGTAGAAGTCGGGTGATTTTCTATCACCTGCGAGATATCGGTGGATACCGGAGCACGGTTGGTTATATTTGCTATCGTGGAAAAGAACCATGGGATAATGTAACTAGATGCCGAGCAGAATCTATGTGTAGGTGGACTCATGTGATTATGTCTATGCCAATTAAGGACCGCATCATTGGAGGCTCTCTTGTCATTTTAAACGCATGCCTCTTACTTAGCTAGCCGGATAACTCGTTCTGACCATGAAGCCAAGTAGCTCAACTCAGAACAGGCCTCGTTCTGTGTCGACAAAAGATGCTCGGTAGTCCACCGAGGGGGCAACCCATGATGGTAGATTGTTTGGTAGAGGTGCGCATGATCAGGAACCACATGATAATAGAGACACAAGACACAAGATTTATACAGGTTTAGGCCGTCGATGTGATATAAAACCCTATGTCCTATGCTCTGTTATTTTGTATTGATTGTGTATTAGATGATTTCAAGGGGGTCCCTGCCCACCTTATATAGTCCAGGGGGTAGGGTTACAAGTCGGTTAGATCTAGATCTATTCGGCTATATGGTAAGTATTTACAAGGAATACAACATCTATCATATCCAAATAGATCCTTCTCTATCTTCAAGATTCTTCTAATTGCCTTGTGGTGCATGCTGACCAGAGCTGAGCACCGTAGGCCTTGATCTTATGGGATAGACCTCCTCTGGTGGTGTGGCCCATGTCTTGTCTTATGGGTAGCGGGGGTCATATCCCCCAAAGCTAGTCCCTAAGTGCCATGTCTCCGCTTGGTGACACCATCGTGATCAAGTCCGAGCAATTTAACATGAAGCCGATCAGTTTTGCTGACAACCTGGGTAGTGAAAGTCAAAGTCGACCAGTAAAACTAGTGACCTAGGTAGTGAAAGTCAAAGCCAACCAGATAAACTGGTGACCTAGGTGGTGAAAGTCAAGGCCGACTAGTTTAACTGGTTTAGAGACCTCGGACTTAGCCAAGTAAGGCTTGCCAGAAGGATGTAAGGGGCTCAAGATAAAATTGAAAAATTCTCCAGGTGAAGTGTAGCCACTTAGACTCCATTTGCGAGGAATCACCCATGATTTAGTCAATAAAGAGGGTAAATCAAGAAAAGAGCATTACATTCATCGCTAGGTGAAGTGTAGCCACTTAGTCCCCAAGCCTACTAAAAGATGAAGAAATAAATCTTGTAGTAGGGTCAAAGAAAATAAGCCTAAAAGCTTACCAATGTCATATGTCATGTGCATATCAAAACCCCAGATGTGCTACCCAAGATCAGCATCCTAATCCGAACAGCATGGAGCAACCTTATACCACACCGATGAGATGTAGAAAGATCCAACCACCAAGGAATCCCCAGGTTAGCTGGTGATGCTTGCATGAAGAATAGGAACATCGAGGAGTCCCCAGATTAGCTAGCGAGCCCCCAATGTGGCTGACAATGAAGCAATGAACAATCCAAATGTCGTGGAGTCCCTAGCTTAGCTAGTGAGCCCCCAGCGTAGCAGAAGATGAAGCGATAGATAATCCAACCTGTTGGTTGGCAAAGAATTGTGCACCGAGCAGTCCAACCAACTGGTCGGCGGCAAAGAATCGGAACACCGAGGAGTCCCTAGCTTAGCTAGCGAGCCCCAGCGTAGCTGACGATGAAGCAATGGACAATCCGACCAGTTGGTTGGCAAAGAAACATGCACCGAGCAGCCCAACCAACTGGTATGTGGCAAAGTGATGGAATGCTGAGGAGTCCCCAGCTTAGCTGGCGAGCCCCAGCATAGCTGATGATGAAACAACGGACAATCTGACCAGTTGGTTGGCGAAGAATCGAGCACCGAGCAGCCAAACCAACTGGTCGGCGGTGAAGTGAGCGCTGAGTAGAAGTGAACGCCGAACAGTCTAATCAACTAGTCGATGATGAAGTCCATGAACCTAGCGGTCTGACCAGTTGATCGGCGAAGAAGTCCGAAGGCCAGGTGGTGCGACCACCGGGACAATGATCCTACAATAAATTTGTAGAATGGGTACTACATGATGTAAAAATAAATATATGAACTCGGTGATGAAAGCAACAGAGCAGAATAGATAGACATTATGTTTGTATGAAGTGTTCATATTTTAAATATGAGTAACTTCCTGCCAGTTGGTTCTGTATCGTATCACCAGCCCCAACAAGCCCAAACTCTATAGCGTGGAGTGGTTGGCACCTGTGTAAGAGCATAAGCATCACCAAGGAGCCACTGCCGACCACCCATAACGTAGAGGGCTGGTGCTCGTGCATGTGTAGGAGTGAGATCAAGAACAGGGTTGTTTCTGGTAACGTAAGTGAGAACATGGCTGGTTGGCGAGTTTATAGAGAATATGTTCAAGATATTGCCTTATGGAGCATCATAAACATAGAGATATTAAACGTTGAGACATTTAATTATGGAGAATAACTGGAGAAATAATGATTGGAGAAGCATAGCAAAAACTCAGAGAAAATAATTGGCAAAAGTTGTATTAGATGTAGATATAGGAGATGTACTTAGCTTTAGATATGAACGCCTAGTCGGCGGTGTATGGCGTTATCTGGTCAGCATTGACGAAATTGCGTGGTGATGCGGATCGAACGTGGCCTTGGTCTTCGTGTTGGAAACGTAGATGAGCAGTAGCTGATCTGACTTAGCTTGGTGAGTAGACGAGCCATAGGGAAAATCACTTCGTAGGTGGCTTGTGTCAATCATGCATGTATATGCATGCTTGCTTGCCTTCAGGGTCTCTGCTAGCTTATACAAATCCGATCAGATCTTAACTTTTTGGTTGAACCAAAATCCAATCGAATCTAGTAGTGTCTCGATGGAATTAGTGCCATAGTCAGGAATAGCTTGATAGCAGGCTCAGGATTTTGACCAAATCTTGCTGGTGTCATGCGTTTCATGGTCGTGTAGCTCCTCATTATTGGTTGTTCGACTCCATCCGTGTAGCTCTCGTGGCTGGTTGCTCGACTCCAATGTAGGCCATCTAAGACTAGACCATGAGATTACATTATGGTGTAGTCGTAGGATGCGTCGATGTGGAGTCTCATCAGGTTGTCAAAGAACGCTGCCACAGCAGGATGAGTTGCTGCAAAATGACATTGATCTCAAGGTTCACCATCTGGTTCGTCATGGGATCAACACGCACACCCCCTACCTAGCATACCAACTATCGACAAAAGATGTTGGCCAGTCCACTGAGGGGGCAACCCACGATGGTAGATTGTTTGGAAGAGGTGCACGTGATCAGGAACTAGATGGTAACAGAGACTCAAGACACAAGATTTATATAGGTTTAGGCCATCGATGTGACGTAAAACCCTACGTCTTGAGCTCTATTATTTTGTATTGATTGTGTATCATATGATTTCGAGGGGGTCCCTGCCTACCTTATATAGTCCGAGGGGTAGGATTATAAGTTGGTTAGATCTAGATCTATTCGGCTATATGGTATGTATTTACAAGGAATACGACATCTATCATATCCGAACAGATCCTTCTCTATCTTCAAGATTCTTCTAATTGACTTGTGGTGCACGCCAACTAGAGCCGAGCACCGTAGGCCTTGATCTTGTGGGTTGGACCTCTCCTGGTGATGTGGCCCATGTCTTGTCTTATGGGTACCGAGGGTCATATCCCCTACATTCTATCAAAGTGCGCACACTAGAGGTAGTAAGGATGTGTGGGGAGCCGGTGTGAGGCTAAGGGCGGGTTAGAGTCCTGATTGACCTGGCATCTGATAGTGTCCCTGAGGGTACAGCGCAGATCGAACCCACGAAATGTGTACCTAAGTTGTACCAAAGGTGACCTAAGGCTATCGTGGTTGTTAGACCTGGGTTTGAGTTAGGAAAAACTGCCTAGCTGGTTGCAATCGATTTGAATTGTCGTCTCTCCCGGATAGTGAGAAACTTGACAGAGCTTCTTCATCATAGTAATTAGACTATGGAATGTGATGGTTATGATAAACATGGAAATATTACACTGGCTATGGTTACTATTGTATGTTACTAATGATATCCCACATGTTTGGCACAGGTTAGTTGCTAATCTAGAGACAAATAGCTATAATCAACTTGGTTACCAAATTACAAAATGTATAGCTCAACTATTGGTTTTTATGAAAATGGTGTCAAGCTAGCTCCACTTATAAAGCCTTGCATGATCCTTGGAGTCACTTTTTCTGATTTATGACAGATAAGTCTAGCTGAGTACCTTCTTGTACTCAGGGTTTATTTCTCACTTGTTGTAGGTAACACAGTCTTTCATGGCTATTGTAAGAATTGCTTATGTCCTGCTGTGGACTCCTTAGGCCCCGGGCAAGACGCTTCTATTTATATATATAATTTATGATGCTTTTGTGGGTTGTGATCACAGATTGGCAAGTATTTGAACAATTGGTGTGAGATGTTGGTTTAAAAACTACTTTGCTTCTGCTACTACTTTATTTGAACTTGGTTTGTAATAACTTTAATTGCACTCTGATGTATGGCAATGTATTTGTGAACTCTATGTAACATGTGGCATGTATGTTGAATCATGTACAATCTTGGTTTTATGTTGGTGATGAATTGAGACCATTCAAGGTACTCAACGAACTACTAGGTTTATATGGGCTCAAGTATGATAGTGCGATCACTTGTAGGCAGCCATTGTACTTGTGCTCTTATAAATTGGTCGGTTCTATTATAGGGGATGACCCTGGCGGACCGCCTCCACACCGTGCCACCGTGGGTCGTGGAGGTGGCCACGTATTGCATTCTCCTAGGGACCGCTTCGGCCATGGCCGCTGCCTAGCTTTGGCTAGGTGAGTACCTGATCGTGGTAGAGCTGGGGTTCCTAGGAGAGACAAGCTATCGACAGCGTGAGAACCTGATCAACGAGTTCTCCGCCATGGGTGATGGCGTCCTAGCTGTGGTGGATGTAGAGGACATCATTCATAATGCTCCCCATGAGTAGTTTGATTGTAACATGCCTCTGCATTCTTAATAAAAATGTTCATAATATTTAGTAGTTATTACTTTGAGTTCATCTCAGTTTGCTATGACTTGAATGTTCCATTTGTGCGCCTTAGAGTTCACAGACCATATGACACATCCATTGTTAGTAGGTGCTAACATCTCCCAATCATCACCATCGGTAGCCTTCACCATCACTTTCGTCAATTTCAAAGCCTATGCGTCACTCCTGCTCGTATTTACAAAGTTTTGTAGAAATTTGCATTCCCACATCTGATATAGTTGCTTACAAATGATGTTCCCCACTGTATCTTCCTCCTCCTCAGCGCTATTGTTCCCCATCACTGCCCCTGCTCCCCAGTGCCAAACTGCATGACCGCCCCTACTCAGCGGCGTGCAAGCCGCCAGTCACCGTCGACAAGCTAGCGCTCTACACCGGTATGCCTCAACAGTAGGTAGACAACACAAATCCATTGGTGACCAGGGTGGTACTCATCACCGCCATCGCCGCTCAAGCTCAATGCCACAAGATCCAAAGGCATTGGTAATGCTTTTGCACTTCCCTTATGCATTGTTCTTGGATTTTTATTCCCTTCTTCACTCATCTGAGTACGAATGAAGCTTCCATCTGATTATTAACGAGCTCATGAACATATCTCCATAGTCACTCCTTCTCTGATTTAGGCAATAGCGCCACCGCTTCCATTGTCATCCCTGCTCCACCAGATCCCCGTCAAGATGGAGGAGGAGGCCCCCAACAAGAGGAATGAAGTGGCCATCCCCATAGACCATGTCTTGGCCCTCATCCTTAGCCACCTCACTGCCTACTCCTTATGCAGCTGCAAGTGTGTTTATCGCTCCTAGAATAGCCTCATCTTGGGATCCGAGTACCATAAGGAGCTGCCCTAGATTCTCGCCGAATTCTTCTACCATAGCTAGAAATGCAAACGCATCTTCACTAGCATCAATGGTGAATAGCGCTCCATGTCCTTCTTGCCCTTCCCCATTTAGGATGTCGTGATCTCAGATTGCTCCTAGGGCCTCATCCTCTTCTGGTACTCTAGGTTTCGCTATGTTGTCTATAATCTGATGATTAAGAAATAGTTGCTACTGCCGGGTAGCAACCATTCTTGTGGTTCAGCTCACTTGGGGTTCGATCTGATAGTCTTCTCATACTTCCATGTGTTTGAATATGGGATCAACAATGATGACTCCTTAGGTGTCAACATCTACTCATCTAAAATTAGAGAGTGGATCTTTAAAGAATCTGAATGGGGCGAGGGTATTGTAGTATCCCCATATGGGAAAGGTGTGTTTGTTAATGGTTTTATGCACATGCTAGATTTCACCTAGATAGTTGTTGTTGATATGGAGGAAAAGACATGGAGGAAAATTCGTAGGCCAACTAGTGATGCAATCTCCATCCATGAAGCTCAGGGTTTGTTGTGTTTATGTACTGCTGATACTTTGAATAGGTATGAGCTTTCAATCTGGATCCTTGAAGATTATGGTACTAGTAAATGGACATTGAAGCATAAGGTGACCACGTTAGAGCTATTTGGAAAGAAGAATATTGAAATTGGTACCGAGGTTTGTGATGCGGCCTATAGAGTGATTGTAGTTCATCTAGAATAGAATTTGATTTTCCTTGTTGGGGAGGACAAATCACTGCATGCATATGACATGAACCGCAGTAAAGTTCATGTCCTCCCTGCTCGGGCCATTGGCTATTCTAAAAGTACCTAGAAACTATTATGTATGAGTGGCGGACCTCACTATCTTTCTTATGTTCCTTTGTTCATGGAGTCATTAGTAGAGCAGTAAAGGTGCATATGTTGTATTTTGTTGTAATTACGTCATGACTTTGTTCAGGTAGGTAGTTGTTTTGATTCTATATATAGGCCAATTTGGGCTTCATAACTAAAGAAATGGTGTGTTGAATATTATTAATTGTGTTGCTTTGTGCATGTGGAGTCTGAGTGCTTTTGAATAATTTTCCGACATTGGCTAGGAGGAAGAAGAGGGGTTCCATGGTGTATTGCCTACCAATTCGAAGGATGCAATAATTATATTCATTTTTGCCTAGCAAGCAGGAGTGCCACATAGGAGGAGCACAGCTATGTCATTTTGTTATGTAAGTCTATAGAGATCAGTACCTTTAGTTTGCAATCTATGTATCGTTTGTGTTAGGATATTAGTTGAGAAAGATATTATAGCAAGCGTCCATTGTTATTGTAAGAATATGGTTTATGGATGCAATGATTATATCTATATGCTTTGTGTTCAGTAAGCTATTAAGGGTTGTTTATTGTTTTGTTATCACCACCGCCATTGGTGGTGCAAACGTCCAACACCGTTGCTATACGTATTATGCAGTAGGGATAAAAGTGTATCACTGCCAAATCCTTTAGTAACCCGACACTGACTAAACGATCATCAAAGGTGGATCATGGTGCAAGGCAATGGTGACCATGACCTTTGTACTAACGGTTCATACGCTGAAGCGATGGTGATGTTTACCTCTACAGATGTCTCAGGCATCGAAGTGACAGCGAAGCTACATCGTAGACAGTTGGGTTGAAGTACAAACTGACGGTGCTGGTGGCCACTACACCAGCGCTTGATGTGCCCACATGATGGTGATGATAGCCTCCACACAGGTGAATCATTTATCAATGTGGCAGTGTTAGTGTATACCCACAGATAGGTCATCCACTAATGCGATGGAAGTAAGGACCTTATCACGGATGGATCATAAGCCAATATGGTGGTCTAGTGTACACCACAGTCGGTCTCAGATTTCGACGGTGATGGCTATGACCATCACTGCCGATAGCTTACTGTCGAGGCCACAATACGACTGCGATGGGGGTTATGATGTGTCTGTGAAAGGTCTGAGTGTAGTAGTGCCA
Source organism: Miscanthus floridulus (assembly GCF_019320115.1). Lineage (NCBI taxonomy): Eukaryota > Viridiplantae > Streptophyta > Magnoliopsida > Poales > Poaceae > Miscanthus > Miscanthus floridulus. Next base: position 58,554 of record NW_027097522.1, read on the forward strand.
CAGGGATCATTAGGGTGAATGGTGTGAAGATCGTGAAAATTATACCAAGAAGACGACTCAAAAGTAGGCCTAAGGGCAGACAAAGAGGAGTTTGGTGGTGAAACAGGGTGCATACGATGGGTGTACTAGCAAGTGATCTCCTGAGGTGGAACAACTCAAGGTGGAGGAGCAAGCGGTGGCAGGGGAGCAACTGGAGTTGGGTAGGATGGTAGCAGGAAAGAAAAATCATGTAGAGTATGTAATAAGTAACAAATTGATGGAAGAATGATGATAGTGGAATTGGGATTAGTCAAAAGTGACCTCCTGAGGAATCCTCATGCTATGAGCAAAAGGGTCATAGCAGCCATAGCCCTTATGTTCCATGCTATAGACAAGAAACACACACTGAATTGACTAGGTATTTAGGTTGGTCCACTAGCGAGTTGGAAGAAGCACATAGCAGACATAGCCAAAATAATGGAGATGGCTATAGGAAGGGGAAGGGCCGAAAAGACGCTAGTAGGGAGTAGAACCTTGAAGAGCAAACAATGGTCATCAATTAATGAGGAAAATAACCATAGACACAACCTCTATCCAGAAGTGAGGATCAAGATCAACGAAGAGGAGAAGAGCATAAGTTGTCTCAATAATGTGATGATGCTTATGTCCATAGACACCATTCTAAGCATGAGCACTAAGGCAGGAGAACTATGGAAGAGTACCCTAGTTTGCAAGATAACATTGGTGTGCATTGGAAATGTACTCACCAACAGAGTTAGTATGAAAAGCATGAAAGGGAAAATCGAACTAAGTGCGGACCATAGTAGCAGAATTTTGTTATTCAGAAAGAATTTGACCATGAGAAGACATCAAATAAATCCAAATGAATCTCGAATATTATCAACAAAGAACATACAATATGAGTGAACCCTTTTGAAATGAAGGGTGCATGGCCCCATACATCAGAGTGGATAAGATCAAAAGGATGTTGAGACACAAACTCACTAGAAAGGAGTTGAAGCTGTTTGCCAAGCTTGCAACCTATACAATAGAGAGCACTACCACCATAAGTAGGACATAAGATACCACAACCAACTAAAGTGGATTGTCTAGAACCTAAGGGATGACCTAGACAATGATGCCATTACACAAAAGTATTGGTAGACAAAGTAGCGGACATAGATGCAGGAGTCTTGATGGCTAGTTAGCCAAATTGGGCGAATGAAGATGCAACCAGTGAAACTCCTAAGGCGCTGAGAGTCATGGTGCATAGGCCTAATGCCCACCAAAATCTCCATGCAGAGATCCTAAACACACCAAGAGTCAGCCTCAAGAATGATATGATAGTTGTGGTAAGTTATTTGACTAGCAGACATCAACTATGTAGTAAGCTTAGAAATACGGGAGCAAATGGTTGGATAACTAAGGATACGTACAAATATAGATAGCTATTGTGTTTCTTGGATTT
>NW_027097523.1:0-40000 GCF_019320115.1 Miscanthus floridulus
AGGTCATGCTATGGGCGACAAAAGAATACCTAGGCCCTCAGAGTCCTACCATTCAGAAAAGCCTCCGAAAGAGTATTCTACTCCTCCATAGTCTTGGGGGCTACTATCGAGGACCAATACTAGGGTACCCAAAGAGGAGGAGCTAATGGCTATCAACATTGATTCATCAGAGCAGTCAAGAGCATGACTATGGCTCCAACCGACCCCTAGACGCGCAAGCTCTGCCTTGCCCAACCTCTGGGGGTGTGGACCCCATAGCTGCGGGCTCTGTCTTGCCCGACACCGTAGCACGGGCTCCACCTCGCCCGACCCCATAGCCGCGGGCTCTGTCTTGCCCGACACCATAGCATGGGCTCTGCCTCGCCCAACCTCTAAGGGTTGGCTCTGCCTCGCCCAACCCTAGAGGGCTGGCTCCACCTTGCCTAACACCAAGGCCATGGGCTCTGCTTTGTCTGACCCCTGAGGGCAAGCTCCACCTCACCCGACACCGTGGCCGTGGGCTTCGCCTCGCCCGACCTCTGAGGGCTGGCTCTGCCTCACCTGACCCCTAACGGTTGGGTCTACCTCGCTCGACACCATGGCTATGGGCTCTGCCTCCCCTAACCTCTAAGGGCTGGCTCCGCCTCACTTGACCTCCAAGACCATGGGCTTCACCTCACCTAACCCTTCGATTTGTGCTCCACCTAGCCTAGCCTTTAGTCATGGGCTCCGCCTCGCCCAACCCTAAGGCTACGGGCTCCACCTCACCTATCCCTGAGGTTGCAGACTTTATCTCACCCGACGGAGACCCATGCCATCGCCCACCACTCCAGGTCCAAGTGTATGGGCCTAGTGAAATGTCCTAATATGGCTAGAGGGGGGTGAATAGCCTATTTAAAAATCTACAAATCAACTAGAGCAATTTGATTAGTATGACAAATAGCGTAATGCAAACTTGCTCTAGCTCTACAAGGGTTGCAAGCCACCTATCCAACAATTCTAGTTGCAATAATTACTTAGGCACCCAAACTTGCTATGTAACTACTCACTAAGAGCTCTCAATCTTGCTACTCTAAAGAGCTCAACTAGATGAATGTGAATAATAAAGCAAGCTCTCAATTCTAATTACACTAAAGAGCTTGTATCAACTAGTTTGCAAGAATGTAAATAAGTGAGTAGGGTGATTATACCGCAATGTAGGGGATGAACCAATCACAAGATGAAGATTAAGCCAATCACTGGGAGAATGCAAATGACAAGAGACAACCGATTTTTTCTCCCAAGGTTCACGTGCTTGCCAACACAATAGTCCCCATTGTGTCGACCAACACTTGGTGGTTCGACAGCTAAGAGGTGTTTCACAAACCTTGTCCACACGATTGGACACCACAAGAACCTACCCATAAGTGAGGTAACTCAATGACACAAGCAATTTACTAGAGTTACCTTTCAGCTCTCCGCCGGGGAAGGTACAACTCCCCTCACAATCACCGAAGGCGGCCACGAACAATCACCAACTCGTGCCGATCCTCCACCGCTGCACCAAGCCATCTAGGTGGTGGCAACCACCAAGAGTAACAAGCGAAATCCATAGCGCAACACGAATACCAAGTGCCTCTAGATGCAATCACTCAAGCAGTGCACTTGGATTCTCTCCCAATCTCACAAAGATGATGGATCAATGATGGAGATGAGTGGGAGTGCTTTGGCTAAGCTCACAAGGTTGCTATGTCAATGAAAATGTGCAAGAGCTGGAGCTTGAGCCGGCCATGGGGCTTTAAATAGAAGCCCCCATCAAATAGAGCCATTATACCCCTTCACTAGGCATAATGCGGGCTGACCGGACTCTAGACCCAGCGTCCGGTCAACCGATGTAAGCCATGTGTCATTGTTCATTCAACAGGAACCACCCGATCGCAATGGCTAAGTAGCGACCGGACGCTCCGGCATAAGTGACCGGATGCTGGACCCCTAGCGTTTGGTCATTTATAGTAAGGTTCCAAACCAAGTTTTCTTTGATCGGACGCATCCGGTCCACCTCAACCGGACACACCTCAGCGTCTGGTGCAAAACCCTGGATACTATGCTGACCCGTCAGTTCGACCAGACTTAGACTTACAGCGTCCGATCAATTCAGACCTAGCATCCGGTCATAGTGAAAACCGTGAGACTGAGTTCCTTTCTCCTCTATCTTCTTCACCTTTGCTCAAATGTGCTAACCACCAAGTGTATCAACTTGTGCACATGTGTTAGCATATTTTCACAAACATTCTTCATTTGCTTGATTTGAAGACCAAGGAAGTAACTAAGTTCTCCAATCATAGACATCTCAAACTCACTTGCCATCATCTTGCCAAACTCCTCACAAAATTCTTGATTTGTTGATCCAAAAATGATGTCATCAACATAGATTTGCATTACAAACAAGTCATTTCCAAGCCTTTTGGTGAAGAGAGTGGTGTCAACCTTTCCCATCTTGAATCCCTTAGAGAGTAGGAAATCCCTCAATCCCTCATACCATGCTCTTGGTGCTTGTTTCAATCCATACAAAGCCTTTCTCAACTTGTAAACATGGTTGGGTTTCTTTTCATCTTCAAAACCGGGAGGTTGCTCAACATACACAAGCTCATTGATGTACCCATTGAGAAATGCACTCTTCACATCCATTTGATACAACTTGATGTTGTGGGCACAAGCATAAGCTAGCAAGATCCTAATTGCTTCTAATCTTGCAACCGAGGCATATGTTTCTCCAAAGTCAAGACCTTCAACTTGAGTGTAACCTTGAGCCACTAATCTTGCTTTGTTCCTTATCACTATCCCATCTTGATCTTGCTTGTTCTGAAAGACCCACTTAGTTCCAATCACATTATGATCCTTAGGCCTCTCAACTAAATCCCATACTTGGTTTCTTGTGAAGTTGTTTAGCTCTTCATGCATAGCATTGATCCAATCAACATCATTCAAAGCTTCATCTATCTTCTTAGGCTCAATGGATGACACAAATGAGAAGTGCTCATAAAATGATGCCAATCTTGATCTTATTTGCACACCTCTTGAAATATCACCAATGATGGTGTCCAATGGATGATCTCTTGCAACATTGGTTGGTTAAAGCACTTGCACTTGATTGCTAGCATTTGATTGATCACTTGATTGAGATGATGAACTAGCCATTTGTTGATCTTGCACATTGCCATTACTAGTGCTTGCTTGGATTTGATCATGAGAACCACTTGCTTGCTCATTTGAGTTAGAGAGCACTTGATTCTTGTCATCTTCAATATCAATCACCTCTCTAGGCCTTATATCACCAATGTCCATGTTCTTCATTGCATTGACCAATTAAGTGCCTCTTACATCATCTAGATTCTCATCTTCCTCTTGGGAACCATTTGTTTCATCAAATTCCACATCATGAACCTTCTCAAGAGTACCACTAGCCAAATTCCAAACTCTATAAGCCTTGCTAGTAGTGGAGTAACCAAGCAAGAAACCTTCATCACATTTTTTTTCAAACTTGCTCAATCTAGTGCCTTTCTTCAATATATAGCATTTACACCCAAAAACCCGAAAGTATGCTAGGTTGGGCTTTCTTCCATTCAATAGCTCATAGGGTGTCTTCTCCATCATGGGGTGACAATAGAGTCGGTTGCTATAATAGCAAGCCGTGTTGATTGCTTTGGCCCAAAAAGAATGACTCATATTGTACTCACTCAACATTGATCTTGCCATATCAATCAAGGTTCTATTCTTTCTTTCAACTAGCCCATTTGATTGAGGAGTATACTTGGCCGAGAATTGATGTCTAATTCCAAATTCATCACACAACTCATCAATTCTAGTGTTCTTGAATTCACTACCATTGTCACTTCTAACTTTCTTGATGGTTGTTTCAAACTCATTATGAATGCCCTTGACAAATGATTTGAATATTGCAAACACATCACTCTTGTCACCAAGAAAGAACACCCAAGTGTATCTAGTGAAATCATCCACAATCACAAATCCATATTTATTTCCACCAATGCTAGTGTATGTGGTTGGTCCAAATAAGTCCATGTGCATCAACTCAAATGCCTTAGATGTGCTCATTATGCTCTTCTTAGGATGTGTATTACCAACTTGTTTTCTGGCTTGACATGCACTACATAGCTTATCCTTCTCAAATGTGACGTCTTTCAAGCCTCTAACTAAGTCATGCTTAATCAATTTGTTCAATTGTTTTATTCCAACATGACCAAGCCTTCTATGCCACAACCAACCCATGCTAGACTTAGTGATCAAATATGTTGACAATTGAGCTTCTCTAGCATTGAAATCAACTAAGTATAGATTCTCATATCTAAATCCTTTGAATATCAAGTTAGAGCCATCTATACTTATGATCTCTACATCATCCACACCAAATATGCACTTGAAACCAAGATCACACAATTGAGCTACTAATAATAAGTTGAAGTTCAAGCTCTCTACTAGTAGCACATTGGAAATGTTCAAGTCATTGAATATTGCAATCTTACCAAGCCCTTTGACCTTGCCTTTGCCATTGTCACCAAATGTGATACTATCAATCCCATTGCTCTTGCTTTCATTGATTGAATTGAACATTCTTGAATCACCGGTCATGTGTTGTGTGCACCCACTATCAAGCACCCAATGCCTTCCTCCGGCTTTATAATTTACCTATAAAAGAAGATCAATTCTTTTTAGGTACCTAAACTTGCTTGGGTCCTTGTAGGTTAGTCACCAAGGACTTTGGTACCCAAATGGCCTTCTTCTTTGGGCCCACAATTGGTGTACCAATGAACTTAGCCTTCACACCATTGGCACCCTTATAAAGCATGTAACAAGAATCAAATTTGATTGAGGATACATTAGGTAGCTTGTTCTTGTTAGTCTTGCAATTTTGCTCTATATGCCCAACTTGCTTGCATCTATTGCAAAACTGACCATTGCCCTTCACAAAGCTAGCTTTGGGAGTGACAAATGTCACCTTGCCTTTCTTGGGGGTATAGCCTAATCCCTCTTTGTTGAGAGAAAATCTTTGGCTACCCAAGCACTTTAGCAAGTGGGCTTCTCCACCATAGGCATTGCCTAAGGCACGAGTGAGCTCATTCACCTCCTTCTTGAGGGTTTCATTTTCCACCATTAGTGATGTATCATTCATAGGTGAAGTGGAAGTTGTAGTGCTACAAGAAGTGTTAGTGAGAGCAACAATAATGGGTTCATGAAAAGATTCATCAATAAGATCACATGTTAGTCCCACATCACATGTTACTATCACTTGCTCCTTCTTGGCTTCCTCCTTCTTGATTTACTCAATGAGAGAGGAGTGAGCCTTTTCAAGCTTAGAGTGAGCTTTGCCAAGCTTCTCATGGGCATCCATTAGCCCCTCATGAGTGGCATTGAGCTCATCAAAGGATTGCTTAAGAAATTTTACTTTCTTGCGCAATTCTTTGCACTCCTTTCTCTTCATCTCATTGCAAGCGTGCGCTTGCTCACACATGTCCATGAGCTCCTCCTTGGAGTACTCCTCCTCATCATCATCATCACTCCTACAAGCATCACTTTCACATTCATCATCATCACTCACATCATATTTTACCTTGGTAGGTTTTGCCATGAGGCACGTCGATGGAGTGTCAAAGATGGAGAGCTTCTTGCTGATGGCGATGCTTGCTAGTGCTCTCTTGATGGATTTCTTGTCATCATCACTAGAGCTATCACCATCCGAGGAACCATCACTATCCCATGTGACCACATAACCTCCACCCTTCTTCTTCTTTTGGAAGGTCATTCTCTTCTCCTTCTTTTCCTTCTTTTCATTCTTATCTTTCTTGTGCTTCTTCTTCTCATCTTCATCATTATCACTATTGTAGGGACAATTTGCTACAACATGATCGGGGCTCTTGCAATTGTAGCATCTTCTCACATATTCTTTGCTCTTGGTGTGATCTCTTCTCTTTCTCGCACCATAGCCCTTCTTCTTCATGAATTTTCCCATCTTGCGCACAAATAGGGCCATGGCTTCATCATCAATGTCACTAAGATCATCATCGTCACTTGATTCTTTCTTGGACTTGCCTTGTTCTTGGATGATGATGAGCTAGCCATGAATGCTATACTCTTCTTCTTCTTCTTGGCCTCTTCTTCCTTCTTGTCATCCTTGTCATCCCCCTCCCTTTCCACATGGTATGTCTCTTGTGTCATGACATCACCTAGTACTTGGTTGGGGGTAATGTCCTTCAATCCTCCTCTTATGATGAGCAATCTTAACATCTCAAATCTTGGAGGTAAGCACATCAAGAATCGATGGGAGACATCATCATCCTTGATCTTCTCTCCCAATACCTTCAAGTCATTGACAATGACTTGCAATCGATGGAACATCTCCAGAATGCTCTCATCTTCCTTCATCTTGAAGCTTGTCAATTTATCCTTGAGGATATACAACTTGGCACTCTTCACCACCGGTGTGCCCTCATATGTTTCCTCCAATCTCTTCCACATCTCATTTGCTCTTTCACAATCCTTGATTTGCTCAAACACCTTGGAATCAATGGCATTGTATATGGTGTTGAGAGCCATTGTATTGCATTGCTTATTGATCTTATCTTGATTGGTTGGATCATTGAGATCAATGATAGCATAGTCATTCTCGGTCACTTCCCATACTTGATCATTGATTGAACCAAGATACATCCTCATCTTTCTCTTCCAATAACCATAGCATGTGCCATCAAAGAACGGTGGTTTGCCCCCCACACAGTTGAACACAACTTGAGCCATAATTTGACACCGAGGTTGTTAAGCCTTCAATCAAATGATGACCATGGCACTGATACCACTTGAAAGGTCCTAATATGGCTAGAGGGCGGGGTGAATAGCCTATTTAAAAATCTACAAATCAACTAGAGCAATTTGATTAGTATGACAAATAGCATAATGCAAACTTGCTCTAGCTCTACAAGGGTTGTAAGCCACCTATCCAACAATTCTAGTTTCAATGATTACTTAGGCACCCAAACTTGCTATGTAACTACTCACTAAGAGCTCTCAATCTTGCTACTCTAAAGAGCTCAACTAGATGAATGTGAATAATAAAGCAAGCTCTCAATTCTAATTACACTAAAGAGCTTGTATCAACTAGTTTGCAAGAATATAAATAAGTGAGTAGGGTGATTATACTGCCATGCAGGGGATGAACCAATCACAAGATGAAGATTAAGCCAATCACTGGAAGAATGCAAATGACAAGAGACAACCGATTTTTCTCCTGAGGTTCAGTGCTTGCCAACACGTTAGTCCCCGTTGTGTCAACCAACACTTGGTGGTTTGATGGCTAAGAGGTGTTTCACAAACCTCATCCACATGATTGGACACCGCAAGAACCTACCCACAAGTGAGGTAACTCAATGACATGAGAAATTTACTAGAGTTACCTTTCGGCACTCCGCTGGGGAAGGTACAACTCCCCTCACAATCATCGAAGGCAGCCATGAACAATCACCAACTCATGCTGATCCTCCACTGCTGCACCAAGCCATCTAGGTGGTGGCAACCACCAAGAGTAACAAGCAAAATCCACAGCGCAACACGAATACCAAGTGCCTCTAGATGTAATCACTCAAGTAGTGCACTTGGATTCTCTCCCAATCTCACAAAGATGATGGATCAATGATGGAGATGAGTGGGAGTGCTTTGGCTAAGCTCACAAGGTTGCTATGTCAATGAAAATGTGCAAGAGCTAGAGCTTGAGCCGGCCATGGGGCTTTAAATAGAAGCCCCCATCAAATAGAGCCGTTATACCCCTTCAATTGGCATAATGCGGGCTGACCGGACGCTCCGGTCAGACTGACAGGACTCTAGACCCAGCGTCTGGTCAACCGATGTAAGCCATGTGTCATTGTCCATTCAACAGGAACCACCCAATAGCAACGGCTAAGTAGCGACCGGATACTCTGGCATAAGTGATCGGACGCTGGACCCCTAGCGTCCGGTCATTTACAGTAAGGTTCCAAACTAGGTTTTCTTTGATCGAACGCGTCCGGTCCACCTCGACCGGACACACCTTAGCATTCAGTGCAAAACCCTGGATACTGTGCTGACCTGTCAGTTCAACCGGACTCAGACTTACAGCGTTCGGTCAATTCAGACCTAGCGTCCGGCACAGTGAAAATAGTGAGACTGAGTTCCTTTCTCCTCTATCTTCTTCACACTTACTCGAATGTGCTAACCACCAAGTGTATCAACTTGTGCACATGTGTTAGCATATTTTCACAAACATTTTCAAGGGTGTTAGTACTCCACTAGATCCTAAATGCATATGCAATGAATTAGAGCATCTAATGGCACTATGATAACTGCATTTTGATACGAGTTTCACTCCCCTTAATAGTACAGTTATCTATCCTAAATATGATCACACTCGCTAAGTGTCTTGATCACCGAAACAAAATGGCTCCTACATTTTATACCTTTGCCTTGAGCCTTTTATTTTCTCTTTCTTCTTTTCCAAGCTCAAGCATTTGATCATCACCAATGTCATGATCTTTGTCATTGCTTCATCACTTGGAGTAGTGCTACCTATCTCATGATCATCTTGATAAACTAGGTTAGCACTTAGGGTTTCATCAATTTACCAAAACCAAACTAGAGCTTTCACCTAGGTCAAAGGTCTAACACCAGGAAAGAGACCGGCACACCCCTATATAACTCGTGGCCACGATGGGCCATACTCGAGGGTTCACATCAGGAACAGCATTAGGCATACCGGTGCTGTTCCACCTAACCCTCATACAAACACTGATAGGAGCATTAGTTCACCATGATGTCCACCAAGACGGAGTGGAGCGCCATGACCGGTAGACGACGCCTATGCATGGTGCCAGTGATGCACAGGGCTACATCGTGGAGCCATCCCTATTGACATCTATAGGGTTAGAGGGACTCGCATGAAGGATAAGAAGGAACTGGATATCCTAAAGGGCATCCCCCTCTCTCTCTCATTCTCCTCCTTTCCTCTACTGTAACCCGTGCTTTCCCTTGGCCTATAAAAGGGAAAGCAAGGCGCCCCATGAAGGGGATAAAAAAAATGATCAAACAATCGAACGATCGAACTATCGATCCAAGCCAGACCCGCTCAAACCATCACGAACCCATTGAACCTTGAACTGATCACAACACAAGCACATGGCTAAGGAGCAACCGAGCTCTTGGCACCTATTCATTCCTTCCATTATAAACTTGGGACCTATCCCTCTCTCGCCCATTTGTAACCCCTACTGCAAACTTTCTGTGCTAGTAACATGAGCAGCAGCGACGAATTAGACGTAGGGACATTCTGCCCGAACCAGTATAAACCTCGTGTCCTCTAAGCATACCATCCGAGCTAGATGCGCAATATTAGAAATTTACTTGTTGGTGGTGACTCAAAACACCAACACGAGTTTCTCAGATTTTTGATTTAAAAACACACTTGAAATGATACACAAGTCTTATGTGGCTCACTTCTCCATGAGAGAGAGAGAGAAAGTCAAAAGAAATATTATAAGTTAGTTTACTTAATGCGTAAACATGCTAATGAAAATCTTTGCTAAGAAAGGTAGAATAAGTTGTTTAATCGTTGGCTTGAAAGACAAATTTTATAAACAAAAATCAAATATAACTTGTTGTAGTACTTGAATAAAGTTAGAGTATAAGTGCAGTAGATGGAAATGCAATATTAATTTTTGGAGAATAAATACTATTAGTTAGTAAATTGGGAAGTTCAAAAATCAAACATGGAATTTAGAAGGGTCATTTTTGTTGCCAACAAGAACTTGAGCTTATGTTTAAAAGTATCCTTCTTTGGCAAATTATATTGGACAAACTAATTAGGAAGTGCTTAGATATTATGTTTCTAAGAGTTAGTATGTAGTATGGACTAGGTCATGGTGCAATTGTTAGTTGAATCCGGCAAGGTTTAGACCCATTAAAAATTACGGCAAAAGCTCTAAAGGTTGTTAGTTCTAACCAAGCCATTACTCTGTCCAAGTCAGAAAAGAATTATAGACAATGCCATTTTGGCATTTAAAATTCAACAAAAATGATTAATCAATACATCCATGTTTTTGTATAGTTGGTTGCATCAAGACGAGCACTTGGGCATGGTGTAGGTTATAGTCATGTTGGTTGTCACGTGGAACTCGTAAAAATTGCCCAAAACTCCTTAGAACGCGCGGTGGATCACGTTTCAGTGCTCTGTTCATGGACTGGCGTTCGTCGTGACAAGCTCATGTTGGCAAGCTTCTATCCCCCTCTCTAGTCGCTCTTGGGACATGAGATTTGCTTCACTAGCTAGTGGATAGTGCCGGCTTTGGGTTAGAGTAATTGGTTGAACTTTAGTCGAGTTAATCGACAGTTTTGATTTGCTGTAAAACTCATGCACGTCACCACTTACTCTTGTTCAGCATGAGCCACGGTCACGGTCCATGCACGAGCGCTGCTGGTGCTAAGCTCCAATTGTGGCTAGGCCACTACCGCTAGTCGGATCGAGCGTCAGTCGATGCCTCGCGGTGTCCGCGTCCCGGCGTTGGCCGGTTTCGGCTGGCCACAGCCTGACTCCTGCTGCTGCTATGTCGCTGGGCAGGGTCGAGGTGGCGACAACATCACTAGGCTAATGTGGGGCTTCTCCTGCCCTCCATTTGACCTACTGAGTCAAGCTCCAGGACATGCATCACTGTCGCTGCATTAAGGTCATAGTGGCGATGGCGACGCCTCTCTACCTCATTTGCCCCCGCTAGCCAACGTCGGTGAGCCCGCTCAGGCCTTGCCAGTCCAATCCAAGCACATCACGCCAAGCTCCTTTGTCTCATTGCCTGGGTGCATGTGCTCGGGGTGCCACTAGCGCTTGGAGCCCTCATCTTAAGCTACTCGAGTTCACTCACATACCCCCGCCACCCATCGATTTACCTAGCTCAGGGCGTTTATAGCTAGGGTCTTTGCACCGGCAAGTGGCATAGGAAGCCAATTAGGTGCTCCATATTCCTCATCCCTAGCCAAGCACTATGGACAGTCAATTTGGCATCTTGATCATCGTCGATGGAGACACCGCTATGAACTTGAACTTTGGGGAGAGGTATGATTAGGGTGGTAGTAGTTCGATTGTTTGTAACCATAAACTCATCTTGACCCCCTCCATCATTGCTCGCACTGCTTTTGTGCAAGGTGCTCATCAGCTGTGCGGTGACACACCAGTGATGCGCTCAGGACGCCACCACATAGAGCGGTCGCATGTGGCTAGGCCACCTCGGCACTCCTCCACCTCAACCGCCACCGCAGCATGAATTCTGGTGAGCTACTGGTGCTTACCCGCTATCTCCACCACCCGATAGTGTCGTAGGTCGTCGAGACGGGCGTGCCGCCGCTGCAGTTAGCCATGCGCTGTTGCTGCTCACATCTGTGCGTCGCTGAGTCCTTAACCGCCGCCTACCTCTACGGGTTTAGCCGTAATGAGTGATCGGCCCTTTTGGCCTGCCGTTGCGGGTCTTGGTTGCCCGGTGTAACCACCGTTGCTGCCGGTGAGCTGCTCCATCATGAGCGGGAGTGTCAAGGACCGCCCCATTGCAAAGACAACGTTTAGCGGGGTGTTTTATGCAAATCTCTAGCCTGGTGAAACAGTGCCGCACTGTATTGTTTGATTTTCTAAGAGTGCGAGTCCTCTTTTGCTAAATGCCAAGTACGCGCGGGCGCCCCAGACTTGGGCCGCACTAGGCCGTTGTGACTCGCGCGTGGCCGCGCCCCGCGCTAGACCGTCGGGATGCTGGGCCGATTGGTTGCCACTGGCCCTTTTCCTTTTTCTAATGTATTTTCTAATTTAGTTTCTAAGGTAAACTTATAAAATCAGTATAAAATTGTGTAGTTTACCAAAAATTAGAAACAAAGTTTGTTAGGTTCCTAAAATTGTGGACTATCTGCTAGTATATTTGGTTCACATAGTTTTATAATATTTCTAGGAGTTATCTAATTACTTTAAGATGCTTAATATTGTAAGATATAAACTTGTAGGAATTTTTTAGATGCATTGGTGATACTGTTGGCTCTAAAACTTTTACAGTAAATCCCTAACATTATTAAGTGCTCACTATAATTTTTGTAGCTCCATAATAATTAGTTTGTTAAGATAGCTAAATGAGCCCTAGTTCAAAAATATATATTTAATCAATAAAATGCCAAAGCACCTTGGGATTTTAAAACTGGAACATTTTTCTGAAGACAAAGACTTACTTGACAACATGGATACGTAGACTCGTATGTTAGTCATTAAAGCTAGCTCGTTTGCTTACGGAGCATACTTGAATTTGAGAGGTATAGTTGTTGTTGATTATTTGCGTCCCTGTGTTGCATCCACATATTTCATGATAGGAGCAATGTTGGATCGTGGAGTCGTCTGGAGTAGCAGAAGCAGATGGTGACTTGATGATCATGCCACCATAATGGAATGCTAACTTTTGGTTATATCTTATCTAGATAAGCCCCGGTGCATAACCCCTATTATTCTGCACTTTTATCTTATGCTTGTGCATTAAGTTTTAAGGAGTTGAATAAAAATCACTTGCATATATATCCTTATCCTATAAGTACTACTAGTATGCCAGGATTGTGTAGATTGCTATACTATAGGATCCAGTAGAAGTCGAGTGATTACCTGTCACTCGTGAGAGATAAGAAATATATTATTGTTACTATTATCATATTACTATCACAGGGAATATATGTGGATAATAATTGGAGATCGGGCAGAATGGTACTTTGGATCTGGACTTGGTTAGGCATTCAAGCGAGGCTTGGATTGCATTTGTTCCGCCTGTGTCGATTAAGGACCAGTCATTGCATTAGATTCTAGTCAGGTCGTAGACTTATTATCCTGAGCATATACTTGCTTATGGGAGCAAAAAGGCTCATTGCTCTCTTGTTGTGGGTTCCAGCTCTTTTTGGACCGATTGATTGGAGGCGGGGATGGTGGAGGTCTAAGCACTACACTGAGTTTGGAACTCAGGAGTGGGGGCTTAGAGTCCAAGTTTGGACGAAGACCTAGATCCCTTGATAGGAGAGTAGTGGGTTAGTCTTGCTTGTGCCTAGGGTACAAGCGGGGCCTGTGTTTCGGGGTACCTAGCTAGGAAATATTGGTTCATGAACCATCATGTGATATAGTATGACTTGTCTACTATCTAGCACCGTAGTAAGAACTGGAATATGAAAGATGATAAAATAGTTTTGATTGCTTACCACCTGCTTGAAAGTAACACAGGTGCTTACATAGAATGGTTAGTTAATGAACTAATGATGGCTTCTAATAAAATTGAATATAAGGATGCATGTTTAGTAACGCTTCCTGCAATACAATAACCCATAAGCCAAATAGCCTTGCATATCCTTAGAGTCTTTTATTTTCCTCCTGTTGGGTAAGTCTTGCTGAGTATAATCGAGTACTCAGGGTTTTATTCTCCCTGTTACAGGTAATAGGTGAATGCTAGGGCTCATACTTGTGTGTGAAAACCTCCTGGTGGGCTCAGCGAGGATTTCCTTACGATACAGACATTGAGTTATTTATAACTTTCACCCAAAAATGTTTTACAAAGGAAAGAATTACAATCTGTTATCATTCCATGTATATAGATGCTCCTCATGTTATCGTTTGAATTGTCATTACCTAAATTTTTGGTTTCTGTTGAAAACTCTGATAACATTGTATAATCCGCTGTTATAATCAATTGGTGTAATACTTTGATGTTGTATTAAAAGAGATGTAAGAAATGGTTATGCATGTTGTAAGCTTTATCCTCGCATTTATCATCCTGATGAAAAAATGTGGATCTTCGAGTTCTCCCTTGGGGTGTGCTCGACGGAACTACGTAGTTTAGTGTTCTCTCTTGAGTACTTAGTGTCTAATGAAAGACAAGTACTCCTAGGAGACATTGGATTAGGTGGTTCTGCCACACCGCGCTGGTGATTCCCCACCGCGGTCCTGCCTGGCCACGCCGGCCACGCTCCGCCATGGACCCGCCTCACCGTACCCTGCTCCCTGCTCCTCGTAGCGGCCGCTCCTCGCCATGCCGATGGCTCCCCACCATAGTCCCGCCTCGCTACGCAGGCCACGCCCATCATGGACCTGCCATGCCCCACTCCCTGCCTCACCCCACCAGCCATGCTCTGCCATGGTCCCACCTAGGCGCGTAGGCCACGGACCCATCTTGCCCCGCTCCCTGCCTCGCCCTGTCGATCGCGCCACGCTATGGACCCATCTAGAAGCGACGGTGGCTCCCCGCCACGGACTCGCCTAGGCAAGCTGGCCATGCCTCACCGTGGGCCCACCACTACGAGCGCCAGAGATTTGCGTCGTCTCTCTCAAAGATGCTTATTTGCGTTTCACCTCGGGTGGTATGCAAAATGGGTCCTCTATTTGGGTCTTCTGTTGGACCATGTTTTTGGGTATACAAAACACTATGTATGACATATTTTGCATTTGGGTTGTGCTATTGGAGACAATCTTAGGTGACCTATAAATGCATTTTAAGAGTTTATGGACCTAAGTGGTACACCATGACAAGTTCATAGCCCCCTGGTGCATTTAACTCTTAATAATAAGATAAAATCCATCAGATTTTCATGAGTATCCATTGTCATCCTTAGCTACAGAAAGCCATGAACAAACAAGATTAATGAGGATGGGGTAGAGCGGGTGTAGAGGCACAACAAAAAAAGAAGAAAAAAAGACAAATGACTTTTATATGTCCATAATAGCTCATTCTACTTTTTAGTGTTCTCTAACCAAATATGAAGGGCGTTGCTAGAGTGTGCACGCGCACGATTTGGTGTTTCAGCGCGCACACCTCTCTAGCACGCAGTTTTTAGTCACGAAAAAACACCGCCAAATCTTCTTCCTCGACTTCAGCGCCCTCACCCCCACCGCCACCACCACGGCTGCGGCTCCAGAGCTTCGATGAAACCCTAGCTCACCCGCGGCGCTAGCTTCTTCCCCTCCCCCTGCCCCCGACGCCCCCACCATGGTCAAAGCTCCCCTGCCATCACCTAGCCCTGCCGCCTCCACCGTCGCTAGGGCCCCTAAACCATCCACCGACATCCCCATCGCCTGCCCGGCCTACCCTCGGCTAGCGCCTTCTATACCCGCTAGAGTTGGGGAAGAAAAAGGGAGAGCTCGCTGGAACCCTAGTTTAGAGATCTAGGAGAGAGGAGAGAGAGAAAGGGAGAGGAGGAGGCATACCTAACACCGCTGCTAGATCCGGTGGCGCCGCTGTCGCATTTGCCATGGCCACGTGCAGGGGAGGCGGTGGGGCGTGGGCACGGAGAGGTGTTCGCCGGGGAGGTGCTCGCGACATTCTAAAAATTTAGAACCTTCTATAAACATTTTGTCCCTGGTACTTTTCTATTGACTGCCAATTTAGAACCTTGTGCTCTTGCCTGCTGTTGCATTGTGATTTTCTAAAGTTTTCTATCAGGTTAATGTTAAAATTTTTCTATCACATTATATACTTCTAACACCTATTTTCTGATGCACATGCTCTTGACATGTTGTCAACTAGAATCAATTAGCAATTGATACTGACAGCAAGCCAGTCAAAGAGGCATGTGCTGATTTGCTCAGGACTGGAACACGACAAATGAGGTACAATTTGAAGAAGCTTTACTTCAATGGTGTACCAGTAGACAAAGTTAGAACAACATCACCATTGAAGAGTACGACTAATGATCAATGGAGAGAGCTGGTGGAGATGTGGTCAAGCCCAAAGCACAAGGCATGTTGGTCAATTGCTTTCTTAAGCCATTTATTTTTCTTGCATTGGTTTGTTGCATGTTTGAGTTTATTTCTTCGTATTGTACACCAATTTGATTGTGTCTAAGATTCTGTAGCTATGCTAGATTAGACTGTATACAGTAGGCCATCTTTATAATTATACCTGAAGTTACTTGGCTTGTTACCCTGATAATTGTGTGGTCATTAGATATTAATGAGCCTATTGGGCTGCACTCAATACAACTGCAGCTCATTATATTTTAGCGACAACATATAGGGTTGTGTTGCAGTTGGTCTTCTAGAATAGGGCACAATCTCTGGCTGTGATTACTTTCTGTTTTTCAAACTGTTTTAGGTTAATAACTTGTTGTGGACATAAATTCAACTACACTTAAAGAGTGTTGATGTTTGTTGAATATCTTAGCAAATCTGGTTTCAAATTCATCTAATTTTTATCTCTCTCTATAGCCATTCTTCCCTGCTTACTAAATTGTTCCTCATAGGACAAGTGTGCAAAAAATGCACTTAACCGTGAGAAAGTAAGGTTTCATCAGATGACAGGATCTCGGTGCTATATTGCGACAACCCATGCCTTGGTAAGATATGGAAATATTGTGTTACAATCATTCATCATTGAACAATTATTCTTATAATCTTACACCTACAAAATGTTTGTGAATAATTTTAGAAGCAAGAGAAATATAAAGATGAACCACCCAGTGCAATAGATCTTTTCAAGGCAGTGCAGCAGCAAGACTGGGTTTAATGAGTCTGCAAAGGAAGCTATTGTAAGTACAAGCTCTATTTTGAACTATATATATATCTGAACATATGTTACTGGTTTTAGTTGAGTCTATAATGTGTACATGCTTCCTGCTGTTACTTGTGAGACACAGAGCAACAACTTGTTCATGTGTAGCAGCAACTTCCTGTTCATATGTAGCAGCAACTTGTACATGCTTCCTGCTGTTCCAAGGAACAATGATCAATTGTTGCATGTGTAGCAGTAGCTTATTCATGCTAATCTGGCAAGATTGTACTGCATGATGTCACTGCTGTCCAGAAACTCTCTTAATAGCACATGTAAACTTGTAGACACTGCCAAAACAGAAATATTCCCAAATTCCCAACCTGTACTGTAGTGAGTCATCATCCCAAACTGTAGTGTAATAGTTTGTAGCATAAATGATCTCACTATATTGAATCGGGAAGAGTCATCTGTGTCATGCTCAATTATGATAAAATATTCAGTTGGAAAAATGTTTTCGTGCTTTAAATGGCCTTTAATGTGAACCTTAATTGTACATCTGTTTTACAAAGCTTGCATTCACTTATTTGAGCAACACTACTATCAATTATGACCACCTTTCTGTTGGTCTTAAATATATTAGTCGATAATTAATTTCAGAACTGTCTTACTAATATGTTGATGTTTTTAGGCTGAAATGGAATCCATCGCTGCTGCACCTGTAGAAGATGGCCAAGTTGTAAAGACCCCTGCTGAAGTTGTTGCGCAAGTGTTGCCGAAATCAAAATTTCTTCAAAATATTGGCCTTCAGCTAGCAGCCCCCAAGAGAAGCTCCAAAGCCATTAATGATGCACAGGTTATAGAACTTGAAGCAGAAGTTGCAGCTGGAAAGCAAGACAAAGAAGAACTAAAGGATGAGATGGAGACTTTGAAGAAGAAGGTGGAGGAATCAGAAAATGAAAGACGTAGGCTGTTAGAAGAGACAGAGCAGTTGAAGAAGGCACAAGATGAGTTGAAGAAGGCACAAGATGAGACGAATGCTTTCTTTCGTCGCATGTTCAGTAAAGAGTAAGGCCATTCCTTTAACTCTGTAAGTTTGCAGATGCATATGGTTAGATGTCTGATTTTGAAACTTGGCTACTCAGACCATATTATTTTATGCTACAAATATTTGGTAGTGCTATTATATGAGACTTGGCTAATCTAGTTCAGATTATGCTACAAACATTGGTAGTGCTGTTATTTTGAGACATGTCTGATCTGGTTCAGACCATATTAATTTCTGCTATGTATCTTATTAGTGTTGTCTTTTTGCTATGTGAAAATGTGTTATCTAGGATTTGTAAAATTTCTGATGGATGTGATCATATTTATCTATCCTTTGGAATGAGATCTGGATGATCGATGAATGTGTATGGGTTGTGATGCATCTACGGATTATATATATGAATGAGATTCTGGATGATTTGATGAATGCGTAAGGGCTTTGATTGATGAATGTACAGATTATATATGGGCTATTATGTAATGAATGCCGAAATGGGCTGTTATGTAATAGATGCCAAAATGGGCTGTTATGTAATAGAAGTTGAAATGAGCTGATTATGTATGGATGCTGAAAAGACTGTTTTCTCTACATGTTTAAATGGGCTAGGCCTTTTCTGGCCCACTAAATAAATAGGCCGAAAAAAATTGGTCTAGAAATTGATGTTAACTTTACTTATAAATGGGCTTTGTAAATTATAAATTTGGCTTACAATTATATTTGGTCCAATAAAAACCTGCTTAGTACATGGGCCTAGCTAGGCCTTAAGATATTTAGTGACGACTTTTTAATGAGGTCGTCATAAAAAATTATGATGAAAAAATATGCAGTCGTCATAGAACAAGGTTTACCACACATGATCTATGACAAATGGTTTATCGTCATGCGGTCGTCATAAATACATCTGCTATGACAAAAATACTAGAAATAATGATGATAACAGGTCATCATAGATCATAAGATTTCTTGTAGTGTCGCTGGTGAGGTTGTCGCCGGAGAGAGAGGGAGAGGTGTGCAGGGCAACAATGGGCGGGTGGGGGTGGGGGTGGGGGTGGGGGTGGGGGGTGGGGTGTGCGGGCCAGGTGTGCAGGCAGTAGCCTGATATCCTGTACGTTTTCGTTTAATCACTTCCCAAATATGAAATATATTATCTAGCATCTAAATCTGTTTACTT
Source organism: Miscanthus floridulus (assembly GCF_019320115.1). Taxonomy (NCBI): domain Eukaryota; kingdom Viridiplantae; phylum Streptophyta; class Magnoliopsida; order Poales; family Poaceae; genus Miscanthus; species Miscanthus floridulus. The sequence goes on from NW_027097523.1 coordinate 18,746, forward strand.
AAATTTATCAGACCGACTTAGATATAATATTTTTCTCTCACAATAAAACAGCACCAGTCGGCTTATCAGCCGCAGAAAAGCCGAACACCTGTTAAAAAACCACACTATCTCACGGTATCTCATTGTCTCACCAAACCAAACAAATCATAACCTTTAAAAGAAAAAACCAAACGAATCATGTGTAGCAGGCTTGCAGCACCTCTTCGTACACGTTTCCACAATTCCACTGCCTCCTGCCAGGCACCGCCTGGCCGGCCTAGGCAGCGTCCGATTTTAGACGGCTGCGGGCGGCGGCTGTGATCGATGCCCGCACAAGTCCCCGCCTCGACCCCAGCCTGGCTGCCTCATGGATCCTCCGCCCCCGCTTCGCGCGCCCACCACCCGCTCGACGTAATGCCGCGCCGCCCCGCCGCGGACCGCCTCGCGCACCTCCCCGCCGCGCTCGCAGGCTTCGTCCGTGCGCGCGCTGCGGGGTCTGCCTCCGCGTGGTGCCGGTTCTCTTACGGCAACGCGCTGGCCGCCTGTGCCGCCGCCTCCGCGCCGTTGGTCTTCGCGGAGCTGCTCTACTGCGCAGCCTGGAAGGATGGGCTCTCGCGGGACGCGTACATCTGCAGCACCATGGTGGACCTGCTCGCCAAGCACGGCCGCCTGGGCGATGCGCTGCGGGCGTTCGAGGACGGGGATCGCGGAAGCGCGGTCTGCTGGAACACGGTTATCTCCGGGGCGGCGCGCAACGGTGAACACGCGCTCGGAGTCGAGATGTTCCGCGACATGGTGAGGGGTTCCTCCTGCGAGCCCAACTCGTTTACGTATTCTGGGGCGCTCAGCGCGTGCGCGGCTGGTGCAGAGTTGGGGGTTGGCAGGGCGGTGCATAGGATGGTGCTCCGGCGTGATCCCGAGTACGATGTCTTCGTTGGGACATCCATCGTTAACATGTATGTGAAATGTGGTCAGATGGGGGCTGCCATGAATGAGTTCTGGAGGATGCCAATCCGGAATGTGGTTTCCTGGACAACTGTGATTGCTGGTTTCGTGCAAGAGGAGGACTCAGTAAGTGCAATGCTGCTGCTTACGGAAATGTCGCGGAGTGGTGTGGCAATCAACAAGTACACGGCTACGAGCATATTGCTCGCCTGCTCTCAGATGTCCATGATACGGGAGGCTAACCAGGTGCACGGCATGATTATGAAGACTGTGCTGTACTTGGATCATGTTGTCAAGGAGGCTTTGATTTCCACATATGCAAATGTTGGGGCTGTTCAGCTGTGTGAGAAGGTGTTTCAAGAAGTTGGCACAGTTAACAACAGAAGCATCTGGTCGGCTTTCATATCTGGGGTTAGCAGGCATAGCCTACAAAGATCAATTCAGCTGTTAAGGAGGATGTTATGTCAGGGCCTAAGACCGAATGACAAATGCTACACTTCTGTTTTCAGTTCTGTTGACTCATCTGAGCTTGGCAGACAGCTGCATTCATTGGTCATAAAAGATGGGTTTATTCATGCTGTTCTTGTGGCAAGTGCGCTCTCCACCATGTACTCCAGATGTAAGGATTTGAAGGATAGCTACAAGGTTTTTGAAGAGATGCAGGAACGGGATGAAGTGTCATGGACATCAATGGTTGCTGGTTTTGCAACACATGGTCATTCAGTTGAGGCATTCCAGGTGTTAAGGAATATGATTGTTGAAGGTTTTACACCAGATGATGTGTCGTTAAGTTCCATTCTTTCAGCCTGCAATATACCGGAGTGTTTGCTCAAAGGGAAGGAAGTTCATGGACATGTCCTTCGTGCCTATGGAGGAACCACGTCCATTAACCATTGCCTTGTTTCCATGTATTCTAAATGTAAAGATGTACAAACAGCTCGAAGACTTTTTGACGCAACTCCATGCAAAGACCAGATCATGCTATCTTCAATGATATCTGGATATGCTATTAATGGTTATAGTGAGGAGGCAATCTCATTGTTTCAGCTTATGTTGGCAGCTGGTTTTCATATAGATAGGTTTTTATGCTCATCTGTTATTAGCATCTGTGCTGACATGGCACCATTCTATGGTAAACTGTTACACGGGTATTCAGCCAAAGTAGGCATACTGTCTGATCTATCTGTGAGCAGTTCACTTGTGAAGTTATACTCCAAAAGTGGCAACCTGGATGATTCTCGTAAAGTTTTTGATGAAATAGATGTTCCAGATTTAGTTACATGGACAGCGATAGTTGATGGATATGCTCAGCATGGAAGCAGTCAGGATGCTTTGGCGTTGTTCGATTTGATGATTAGATGTGGGGTAAAACCAGACACTGTCATACTTGTGAGTGTTTTGTCTGCTTGTGGCCGAAATGGTTTGGTTGAAGAAGGGTTCAAACATTTTAATTCAATGAGAACTGTGTATGGGGTTGAGCCAGTGTTGCACCACTACTGCTGTATGGTTGATTTACTTGGTAGATCTGGGAGGCTTGTAGAGGCAAAAAGTTTTATTGAGAGTATGCCTGTGAAACCTGATTCAATGGTGTGGAGCACACTGCTTGCTGCTTGCAGAGTTCATGATGATGCTGTACTTGGACGTTTTGTAGAAAATAAGATCCGTGAAGAAAATTGTGATTCAGGTTGTTTTGCTGCTATGTCAAACATTCGAGCAAATTCTGGAGACTGGGAAGGTGTAATGGAAATAAGAAAATCAGTCAAGGATGTGAAGAAAGAACCTGGATGGAGTTTATTGGAAGAATAAATATGCTTCAATAGATATGTAAAAGAAGGGTGAATACTACACAGAACTTCGAAACATGTGCGATGCGTTGGCATAAATTGGCTATAGAAACTCACCAAAACATATTGCAGCGTAGGTAACTATATAAAAAAAAAGGACGTACCCAGTGCAGAGAGCTCCCGCTCTATGCGGGGTCTGGTGAAGGGTGTCAGTGGCAAGTCTTACCCTCGCCTGTGCAATGCGAGAAGACCGCGACTCGAACCCGGGACCTTCCGGTCACAGGCGGTAAGACTCTACCGCTTGCACCAGGCCCGCCCTTCAGCGTAGGTAACTATGTACTGAAGAAACTTCATATCTCTGAAAGATTTTTGAAAAACTTCTGTGATCTGCTTTCTAATTAGTGAATGTATTACAGATGTGTTCGGTTGAGGGACCAACTCATGTAGGATTGTTTGGTTGATCACTTTGTTATGGCCTTATGGGACCATTCCATGAATTTTTAGGTATATTTCCTGACTTTATACATATTTTGTTGTAACAGGTAATGATTTGGTCACATGACACCGTTTTTTTCAAATCCAGAGCAACTAGGTTTATACCATACAATTCCTCATACCTAACGCCCAACAATATATACTGTCTGACTTAAAACCTTAGCTATTATCTTAGAGAAACTAGAACAGTGCATCAGCTGGTCCTGGTTATATATAAGTGATATTAGTGATACTAGATAACACTGTTGAGCCTCTTCCGCTGTACTTTGCACTAGCAATTTTACTGAATCTTACGCATATTAAATAATTCTCAAGTCATTTCTCTCTACACGAAGAAGAATTGGCAGTTATCAAAAGTTCCCACTGATGATGGATCAGCTTTTGCAGAATTCGTTCTGTAATAATTTATTCACTGTTTCCCTAATATGGAATTTGCATATTTGACATGAGGTCACACTTCTAATTCTCAGTGAAATTATAAGGTATTCGTAATACTGAAAAGCTGAATATATATTTTTTACTGAGCTGTTCTCTCTGATAGATTTTTTGCTAATGTGGGTACAGTTCATGTGATATAAAGCTAACTGAAAATGTTTAGTGGGGATCTCTTCGTGTTATATATCTAACTATGTACAATATTTTTCAGTACAGCTGCTATTGGACATTCTATGGGGGGGGGGGGGGGGGGGGGTGCAATGGCGAGAATCACATGGCATGGCATATTAGTTTTCCAATCATCTGGTGAATCTATTCCTAAATCAGATGGCGAACATATTTCTTGTGGAATTCCACACATTGCTGGAACTGTATCCATCACTAGGTTTTATTCCAATACCTCCATTCGTGTCTATAGCCCGATGAACCAGGTACCTTTTAATTGGACAGTTAAGCTGTCCAAACTGTGTTCGGCAAAGCTTCAGACATAGTATTCCAGGGGCCATTCTCAGAAGCACCAATGTGGCGTCTGATGGCAAATGGCCATTCTCTGACAGAGCTAAAGACAGACCGTGGTTGAAGTTTATTGCTTTATTGCACGAAGTGCCATCTTGTATTCTTGTGACTGTTGGGCTTTTGCTAATACGCCCTCCTGCAGACTGTTGATTATGAATCAATTTCCTGAGCAAGAGGACCTTTCCAAAGCAAAATGGTAAGCTTGTATGGACTGCAAAGCAGATAACAGATTTTTTTCAACCATTATTTTGGTGATTTCCTGCTTCATGTTTGGTTCGTATTTCATTGTGCAAATCATTATTGTTTTGACTATCATACCATAAGCCATAACAGAACTCATGTCATTTTGTAGATTTTAGAAATATTTCTTTTTGTATACTTGAAAAAACTATAATCAGATGTAGTGATGCAGACACTGGCGGAGCCACCGCCCGGCCACCCTGGGTGGCCAGCCAGGCTCGCCGGCGAATTTAATGGAAAATTTCCTTTGTACAGAAGAATAGCACTGTAATTTATTAACTTTATTAGCTAAATACTTGTTGAATAATGAAGATTGCCCGGGCTTCTAAAAGCTTCTGCCTCCGCCACTGGATGCAGAGATGTATATGCTCTGTACGGACTGGATGCTCCCTGGCATGATATGGTCACCAGAACTCCAGAAGCCAGCTTGTATTGCTCAAACTTCGTTTCATCACACCCCAATGCAGCTTTCTTGTTCAAACTTCTTTTATTTTGCTCTAGCTCTGTTTCTTTTCTTTTCTTTTGCTAGTACTGCTTGTAATAGTCGTATTTGCTAGCCTAGAAAGATGATGGATACAAGATTTGAGACACAATCATCCTGCTTTAACATCATATTCATTGCCTTCTTATTTTCTCTCTCATCTCTCTTTCCTTTTCCCTTGAGGAACATGCTCCTCCAGCACGAATCAACTTTGCATGCCCTATCTCTTTGAACATGGTACGATTCATTTCAGAGAGATGTATAATTCGCGTGTCACTATAACCTTGGAATATTGTCTTTGGCTTTCGGAGAGATGTACATTTGCGTGTCACTATAAGCTGAGAATATCTTCTTGGATAAAAACAGAGTGCTGCAATGGAGAAGAGCCGTTCTCTTCCCAGTTCCCAGTTCCCAGCCATTTGTTTCGCTCTGCCACCACCCACCAGCCGGTTCTCCAATGTGTTCTTTTGTACCTACAATTAAGCCTTCAGATCAGCAAATCTAGACAAAAAGTCATACAATTTATATGCTGGCTCCGTTGTAAGTCTTTCTTGGCTTATCGTTTTTCGTCTAATCAATTACTCCATTTGTCCTAAAACATAAGACATGTACATATTTAAAAATTTAAGCTTTGTTATATTCGATCAACAATTAGTCTAATCATATAAAAAATGTGTAGTACAAAAGTGATTACAATAGATTTGTGTTTATAAACAATTTCCAAAGATCAAACTCTTGTTTTTATAAATTGTGCACTATATAAAAAATTAGTTAATTTTAAAGACCACACCAAATCAAATTGCGCCTTCTATTTTGAAGGCGGAGGGTTTTAAAGACGAAAAATAATTGTCATTCCTCATCCAACAATTGTTTCCCCTCGCCTTTCTTGCAACTGTTCTTTGTAAAGTAATATGTTGTTCTCCCGGCGTGTGAACGCGCAGCAGGGGCAGGCACCGAAAGGCTCCCCTGTCGCACTGTAGCCGCACCAAAGTCAGCCATGTTGTCACATCTGGTCACTGTAGCAGCATGGCAGTCTGACATGTCTGTGTACTAGGATTAGATGTGTAGAGTTGTATATATAGTTTTCTACTGCAACTCAGTAAAGTGAGTGAGTTCAGTTTTGCCATCTCCTCTGCAGAACTCCAGCCAACACTGGTGCTTGTGTTGTGTGTGCGCGCACGCTCTGTTCTCCCTCTCTTCTTCTACCTCTAGCTATAGTGTGTGGTCGGCAACGCCGGGGAGCGGTCGGCTCACCCGTGCTGGAGATCCAGGGGCCAACAAGTGGTTTCGAAGCCGTATAAGCGACGTCGCCAGACTAACCGCTGGCGATGACGGACAATTTGGAGATGGACGACAGCAGCGGCGCTGCTGTGGCTGCCCAGCCACGATAGGAGGTCGTCGTGCGCACGGTACGAGAGGTCAGTGGCACCAGTTGGCCAACGCTGACTCGCACCAACTATGGCGAGTGGGAGGTGACCATGAAGGTTAAGCTCAGAGCCCGACGACTCTGGAATGCCATTGACAAGGGCACCGACAACGAAGAAGACGACATGTCAGCGTTGGAGGCTATCCTCGCTGCTATGCCAGTGGAGTACAGGGAGCCGTTTGGGGCGAAGAACTCTGCTAAGTTGGCGTGGGAGGCCATTGCAGCGATGCGCGTCAGCTCCGACCGCGCAAAGAAGTCGATGGCCCAGCTGCTGAAGTAGGAGTACGCCACCCTCAAGTTCAAGGATGGTGAGTCGGTGGGGGACTTCTCCCTCCGCCTGTAGTCGCTCATCATCAAGCTGAGGAGCCATGGTGTCACCATCAACGAAGAAGAGGCTGTCTCCAAGTACCTCCACTCTGTGCCGGTGAAGTACATCCAGATCACTCTCTCCATAGAGACAATGTTGGACTTGTCCACCCTCACCATTGAAGATGTGATAGGCCGTCTACGGGCGGTGGACGAGCGCATGGAGCAGGCCACAACAACGACAGACAGCGGCAAGCTGCTGCTGATAGAGGAGGAGTGGGTTGCCCGAATGAAGAAGTCCAGGGAAGCCTCCTCCAGCCATGGTGGCGATGGCAAGCGCCGCGACAAGGCTTCTTCGTAGAAGAAGGTCGACCCCAACGCCTGCTGGCACTGCGGAAAGAAGGGCCATTGGGCAAATGAGTGCCCAAATCGCAAGCAGGAGAAGAAGACTGAGGCTCATTTAGTGTAGGCTGATGAGGATGATGAGGCCACTCTCCTAATGGCGACGTCGCACGGAGTCGAGCTGTCTGACAGCTGCCTAAGCGGGAAGCAGCAGAGGCTACCGTTCCCAAAGGTGGCCAAGTATCGCATGACGGACGCTCTCGAGCTAGTCCACGACAATCTCTACGGGCCAATCACACCAGCCACAAACGGTGGTCGACGATACTTCCTCCTACTTGTGGATGATTGCAGTCGCTATATGTGGCTGCAACTCCTGACGAGCAAGGACGAGGCGGCGGAGGCGATCAAGAAGTTCAAGGCACGCACAGAGGTGGAGAGCAGCAAGAAGCTACGCGTGTTGCGGACTGATCGCAGCGGTGAATTCACTTTGGTGGAGTTCGTTGCGTACTGCGCGGATCAGGGTGTGGTGTGACACCACACCGCGCCGTACTCGCCATAGTAGAATGGCGTGGTGGAGTGGCGGAACCAGACGGTGGTCGGCATGGCTTATCCATGATGAAGGCCAAGAGCATGCCGGCAAGGTTCTAGAGTGAGGTGGTGACCGCGACGGTGTTCATCCCAAACCATGCGCCCACCAAGGCTCTGAAGGGCAAGACGTCGTTCGAAGCTTGGTGTGGGCGCAAGCCGAGCGTGTCCTTCCTCCGGACATTCGGCTGCATCGGCCACATTAGGAAGACAAAGCCAGTCCTCACCAAGCTGGAGCACAGGAGCACATTGATGGTGCTCCTGGACTACAAGGAAGGTACCAAGGTGTACCGGCTCTACTGTAACACCTCTGGTGTTTTGACCTAATACTAAAATTTGACATGTCATCATGTGCATTGCAAAGCATTCATATATTTTAAAGTTTTGAATGTATTCACTAAATAAGGTTTATTTCGTAATGTTGTTATTTCATGTGATGTGTTTCAAAAACCCTAAATAAAGATCATGACCACAAGGGTCAAATTTCATGTGATCATGTGAGGCCATGTGTCATTTGACTCAAATAACCCTAATGGGCCATGTTACTGGTCAAAAATCAAAATTTAAGAAAAAGGAAGACAAATCAAATTTGAATTCAAATTCAATTTATAAAAGTCCTTTATGCCCCTTTTGGCTAATTCAAAATCCATGTGGAATTTGGGGTTGAGGCAAAAGGCAAAGTTGGAGATTATTTTATGTGGATCAACTTTGGTATTCAAAGTTTTTCAAGTTTACATATAAAATTTGGAGTAATTCTGAAATGATTCAAATGCTCAAATGCACCCCAAATTCAAATTTCAAAATGGAGGCAGAATTTGAAAATATTTCTAGAAGCAAAGTTGTAGAGTTTGAAAAATTGAACAACTTTCATTTTTGGAGATTTTCAACTTCTTTAGAAAATTTGGGAGTAATTTGAAAAATAGACTCAGTGGCAGTTCTGTAAATAATTCAAAAATTAAGATTTACATCACCGCTTGCCATCGGCGCCACGTCTCTGCCGCCGCCGAGCATTTTGCGCCGCTTCCTCGCGCCCTGGCACGTCTTCATCGCCATAGCGTCTTCGTCGTGTGCTGTCGAAGCCAGACGAGCTTCTCCCAGCTATAAATAGTCGTACCGTCGTCGTCCCTCTCTTCTTTTCCCGCCTCTGCTCGCCGATGACGACCTCGCTGCGCTCGCAAAATTCACCGCCGTCGTAGCATCTTGAGTCAGTAGCATCCGCTAGTAGCTCCGCCTCGTCTTCCTGCTCCTCCCAAGCCTGATTGTGTCGCCCCTGGAAGTCCAACGCCGCCACGCGACTTCGTCTTCTTCGGAGCCGACCGGAGCTCCGCCATCCTCGGTCTTGCGTGGTCCCGTCGATCCGGTACATCTCCGCCTTCACCGAGTCTACCTACGTGATCACGGTGAGCTCCTAAATGTGAAGACCGTTTCGCTTTAGTCCCTACTGCAGCGTCACCGTGGCTACGCCGTTCACCATCGTGCCCAGTCCGCCATGCCCGGCATGGAGGTGTCTCCAGTGCACCTTTTTCCTTTCTGATAGCTGAGATTGGTTCTGGGGAAATAGTAGATCATTTTGGTGAGGCCTGTTTCGCCGGAGCGTCACCGTCGGCGCATTTTGCGGCCGGTCAGTGAGGGCAGCGCCGTCGTGACAAGTTTGGGTCACTGACGGGTGGGGTCAGCCTGTCAGTGCGAGTGAGGAAGAAGAAAAGTGATGATTTTTATTTTCTGAATTTGTGAATAGTGCTAAAACTTTGGGAATTTGTAGGAAATTCATGATAGCTCTAAAAATTTTGAAATTTTGTGTGTAGCTTCTGTACATGTTCTAGTATGATTTAAAAATTTGAAACTTGAAATTTGAATAAAGTTTTAATGCTCAAATATTCAGTCCATTAATTGAAAAATACAATTTCCATGATTTTTGTAGGTCACTGTATAATTCCAAAAATAATGAAATTTGTTTTGGTACACTAATTTGTCATGAGGAAGCTTACATAAAATTTTCAGGTCATTTGGAACAAGTTCATTTTTGGGCTTAATTCCAAATTAATTCAAAAATAAATAAAGACAAACCCTAAGTGTTTGATTAGTGTTGGATCTTGTTTTGGTCATGTTTTGTGACTAGTAGGGTTTCAAGATCCATTTGGTCAAGTCACATGTGTGGTTCTTGATGGTAAGATTGCAAGTTGGTTTTGTTGGCTTGCAACTGTACCGTGAAATAAAATCGTTTGCGGGGTGTTTTTACATTTTATGTACCATGAAAGCATCATGTTTACATTATCATCATGTTGAAGCATATATTATTATTTCGTGTAGAATCCAAGAGTGAAACAATTCTAGTTGAGCAAGTTCTAGAAGAATCCCCGGTTGTCACGGGATTCGATAATTGTGGTACTGATCCGGAACCTAAGATCGTCAATGAAGGCAAGCCCCGGTTTATGCATTAAGCCATTACCTTGTTTACTTTGAAAAGTTTATCACCTATGTTATTTATTGCATTAAGTTGTTTAATTCAAATGTTACCTACTTGATGCATTACCTACCTTGATAATTGTGTACCATCCTTGAAGATGTTTTCATTTACAAAGGCGTAGTATGCTTAGTATGCTTTATGGTAGGCTTTCAAAGTAAAAGTTTCGATACAATCAAAGATGGCATACTGGCCAAAGAAAGAAAGAATGTAGAATGAACTAGAGACTAGTCGGATGACTTATCTTGAATGTTGGGTAATGTTGCCGGCTATGTCGCTTAAAGGCCACTCATTGTGGATCTTCTGAACGAGACACTTTGTAGTACTGGTCACATACTCTAGTAAGCCTACTTCGGCTAATTCGATACTAAGACGAATGCCCACGCACTGAGAGTGGAGAGATATCGGGAGTAGCGTGTACCCTCGTGGCTGGAATGTGGCTAGATTTGAGGTGTGTTGTGCTCTAGGGTGGCATGGAGACGGCTTAGTATAGGAGGATCCAGTAGCGAGGTTGATATATGCAAGATTAAGTTCTACATATGTCGTGTGATAAGGAATCTCCAGCTGGGACTTGAATCAATTTGAATTGCCGGTGCTCCACGGATATGGAGACTCGATTCATTACAGAAGCAATGCAGGACTGGTGAATTACTAAAATATGAGAAAAATAGTGGAATGAGAAGGAATGGAATATGGGAAATGTATATTTAGTTGAGATAATGAACTAAAAGGACTTAGGGGTAAAATTTGAGAATAGGATAAATATAGTAAGCTTTTGGCAAAGGACTTTGAATTTTGCTACATCCTTACCTTGTCCCAAACCCCTGCATCCCTAAAGTCTTACACCCGTTATGTCGGGTTAGTCTTGTTGAGTACCTTTGTACTCAGGGTTTGTTAACCCTTGTTGCAGGTGAGTCGCATGCGCAGGCTTGTTTTGGTCCCTGCTGCATGTCCGTGTTTGAAGTCAATGACGATGAGGAGTGATGAATGGCCTTTGGACAAGGCACTAGTTTGTATGATAAATAAAGTAAATATAATATTATCCCGCTACTATAGTTGTATGACACTTATGGTATTGTAAGTTTGAAAACAACTGGTTTGTAAACTATGTTATCTTAAGACTTTTGCTATCTTTTACTCTGATGTATATATTTGAATAAACTATTGTAATCTACAATGACTGTGATTGGATCTTGTTTGAAAAGAGAATCGTGGATGATTCGGGTTTCCCGAGGACACCCGACAGACCTGTTGAGTTGTTGGGAACTCGTGAACGCTATCCGAGGTCTATCAAGACAACGATAGGTGCACATGGGCCCGATTCCTTAGAAGGTTCTGCCATAGCTCGTATCAGAGCGGTTCCCATCTAAGATCATTGTAGGTTACTTTGGAAAACCTTCAAATTGATTTGGATAAAAGAAAGTAAATTTGATATTTTAAAGTTCAAATTTCTTTCTTCTTACCTTTGATCTAGCCTCAATCCTGTCTTATTTGAAATTTTGTGGTGGATAATATGATTAGGTTGTCCTATGTAGTAAAAATCTAGTACTTATGATTATATAAATCTTTTGTACCTAGATTCGTAAGATCGATTCATGCATTATGCTTGAGCACATTGCATAATAATTCCCCTTAATAGTGGTTGGGTAAGTAATGTCAATAAGCCTGGGCAAAATACCCGATATCCATTACCCGTACCTGAATTATCTGAATCCGGACCCAAATTACCCAAACCCGAGGTACCCGATCCCAAATTCGGATAGCGATTTTGATTACCCGAAATTAGTTTGGGTAATTCAGGTAATATCCCCTGGTACCCAAACTACCCGAACTACCTAAAGATTTGTTTTGTCTTTGTATTCATCATGTGTTGTTAGCTGAACCATTTAACTTATCACTTTATTAGAATATAATTCTCTCTATTTGAATGAGTGACTGTAATATATTATTCTCTACAAATTGCTATTGAAATTCTATATAAATTGCTGCTGAAATTATGTATAGATCGCTACTGAAATTTAGTGTAGTTTGTTGTTTTCTGTAAATTTGGGTATATCGGGTATTACCCGAACCCGAACCCGAACCCAAATTATCGGGTACCTGAATTTGCGGGTAGTGTTTTTTCGGGGGTAATATCGGGTAGCAATTTTTATTACCCGAATTTTGAATTACCCGAATTACCCGACCCGAAAAAATCGGGTAACCCAAACGCCCAGGCTTAAATGTCAATCCCATTCTTGCTAACCTCCATTATCCTCAAGCTATTCTTATAGTCCTACCTTAAATCCTATAGGCTATGGCAAAGACCAAGAAAACTGCACGCAAGTCCACCGGACCTCATGGAGTCCCTCGTCATCAGTTGGCACCAAGAAACCACGAGCTTGGTGAAGGTAGTGCCAAGACCCTAGGAGATGAAGGATCTTCAAGCAACCCCGCCAACGTCGAGAACCTTAACAAGGAGCTCAACACTCTTCGTCGAGCTCATGCCAAAGATCAAGAAGAGCTAGCAGAAATGCAAAGGGGTATCACCATGACCATGGAGCTGTGGAATGAAGCCTAGACACGAGAGGATGCAGCCAATGAACGCGTCCATGAGTTGGAGTTCTACGTAGAAGACCTAGAGATGGACAATGCCATTCTTCATGAGAATGTCCACATGCTGTATGCTCAACTTCATCCTCCTCTTGGGGATGGTGAAGTTACAGATGAAGAAATGATTGTAGCTCCAGGAGAAGTCGAGAATGAAGAAGAGGAGGAGGATCCTGAGGAGTTGGTGTACTTCTTAGATGAAGATGAGGTTTCGTCCGATATAGGCACGGATGCCGAAGACTGAGAGCGTGGAGTAGAAGTAGTTCCTTTACTGCTTTCCTAGAAAACTAGGGTTGTCTTGTGGGATACAAGACATGTAATATAAATAAGGACCCTTTGTAGCATGAAACCTTTTAAATGCTTTCAATAAAGAATAATGTAAGTAAATGTGTTTCTCTAATAGATGCCTCGTCCTATCACCCGAACTGGTGCTGGTGGCTCGCACAACGATGATGAGTGCCCAAATCCTCCACCAATGCCCTCGACTATGGCAGATGCCATAGCCGCACTCATCAACGCAACGGCAGAGAATGCTAGGCTGTTAAGGGAGTTGGCGCAGAACCAGCAGGCACCATACCCTAATCATAGCCGTCGTAATGGAAATGACGAGTCAACTTATGTGGATTTTACTGACACACGTCCATCGGTGTTATCTAAGGTAGAAGAACCTTTAGAAGCAGACGATTGGCTTAGGACAATAGAGCAAAAGTTCGAGCTGATTTACTGTACCGAGGTTCAGAAACCTAGGTTTGCGGCACATCAACTCCGAGGAGCTGCTGGTGCCTGGTGGGCAAATTTGGTGGCAGTACAGCCCGCTGGTCACCAAATCAACTGGAGGGAGTTCAAGGATGCCTTTAGGGCACACTATATTCCAGACGGTGTGATGACCATGAAGTTAGAAGAGTTCTTGGCTCTTAAGCAAGGGGAACACCCAGTGATGCATTATGTTGGGCATTTCAACCACCTGTCGCAGTATGCTATTGAGTATGTGAATACTGACAGGAAGAAAAAGAATCATTTTCTTAGAGACCTGAACATTAAACTTCAGACCATGATGGCAACTTGTGGTAACGCAACTTACCACGAGACAATCAACATTGTTATCGCTTCAGAGGAGAATTACCGCCGACACAAGGAGACGAAGAAGAAGAAAATATTTGCTTCCGGATCGTCGAGTGGAAAGCATCAGAAGATCATATACCATCCTCAGAATCATGGCCATGCACCATTCCGCCCACAACAAGGCCAAAGCAGGCAGCAGATCTTTATTCGCCTTGCAACTAATACACCTTATACTCATCAAGCACCGCAACAGCAGAACAATACAAATAATGCAAACCGCAATGCTACTCCCCAGAATCACAATTTTCCATGCTATAATTGTGGTAAACCCAGACATTTTCCCAAGAATGTCCATATCCTAGGAAGAATAATCCTAATGCACCCAAAGCCCCTGTTAATCAAGCTCAGAATCAGTACAAGGGCAATGCTCAGAACAATCAGAAGGGTCAGGCTGAGAAGAAAACTAGAAGGGTCTTCTATACTCAAGTGGAATCTATTCCTGAAGGAGAACCAGTTATGATGGGTATGTTTCCCATTGCTAAGCATCCTGCAATTACCTTATTTGATTCTAGTGCATCCCATACATTCATCAATCGTACATTTGTTGTGAAGCATGGGATAGCTATTGGGGAAACAAAAGAACCCTATCATATACAGTCGCCTGGGGGACGAATCTGTACAAGGGAGGTAGTTCAGCATGTACCTATTGATTTGGGAGGTTATGAGTTCCCTACCAATATGCTGATATTAAAGGATCAAGATATAGATGTGATCCTTGGTATGAACTGGTTAACTCAACACGGGGCTATCATAGATGTCCTGCGTAGAACCATAAGGGTAAATGCACCTGGCAGCAAAACCCAACTTCTCATCCAACTTCCCTTTCCTAAGAGTACAATGGAAATAGTCTGTGCAACTATTGTTGAAGGAGTCGAGAAAATTTCAGTGGTATGTGAGTTTATGGATGTCTTTCTCGATGATCTGCCTGGTCTGCCACCAGACCGAGACGTAGAGTTCAGAATTGATCTAAAACCAAGGACAGCACTAGTGTCCAGAAGAGCATATAGGATGCCACCCAAGGAACTAGCAGAATTAAAAATGCAACTACAAGAGTTGTTAGACAAGGGTTTCATTCAACCCAGTTTATCACCTTGGGGATGCCCTGCTATCTTCGTGAAGAAGAAGGACCAAACCTTGAGGTTATGTGTTGACTATCGGCCATTAAATGAAGTCAACATCAAGAACAAATACCCCTTACCCTGAATTGATTTGCTTTTTGATCAACTTGCGGGAGCTAAGGTATTTTGAAGATAGACCTAAGATCAGGCTATCACCAGATTAAGATCAGATGTGAAGATGTGCCGAAGACAGCATTTACTACTCGATATGGTCTATATGAGTATTTAGTCGTGTCTTTTGGGTTGACCAATGCCCTGGCTCATTTCATGTACCTGATGAACTCAGTTTTCATGCCTGAGTTGAATAAGTTTGTCGTGGTGTTTATTGATGACATTCTTATCTACTCTAAGAGCAAGGAGGAACATGCGGAACATCTCTGTATTGTTCTACAAAGATTAAGAGATCACCAACTATATGCCAAATTCAGCAAATGTGCATTTTGGTTGGAGGAAGTACAATTTCTGGGTCATGTACTATCTGCTAAAGGTATAGCTGTTGATCCGAGTAAGGTAGAAGAAGTCCTTAATTGGAAAGCACCTACAACTGTTCATCAAGTTCATAGTTTCCTAGGGTTGGCAGGGTATTACTGTCGGTTTATCCCTGACTTCTCCAGAATTGCGAAGCCAATTACTGAACTATTGAAAAATCAAACTAAGTTTGTATGGTCGACAGAATGTGAGGAGGCCTTTCAAACATTGAAGAAGTTGCTGACAACTGCACCAGTATTAGCACAACCGGATATAAGAGGCCATTTGATATCTATTGTGATGCATCTGGAATTGGTATTGGCTGTGTTCTTATGCAAGAAGGCAGAGTCATAGCATACGCTTCCAGACAACTCAAGAAGCATGAGGAACATTATCCCACCCATGATCTTGAATTAGCTGCTGTTGTCCATTCACTCAAGATTTGGCGATATTATTTATTGGGAATCTATGTCATATCTATACGGATCACAAAAGTTTGAAATACATCTTCACTCAGTCAGAGTTGAATATGAGGCAAAGAAGATGGTTAGAACTTATCAAAGATTATGATTTAGAAGTGCATTATCATCCGGGCAAGGCTAATGTGGTTGCCGATGCCCTGAGTCACAAGAGTCATTGTCATTGCCTAATTGTAGAACCTATGCAACAAACATTGTGTCAAGAGATGGAGCATCTGAATTTACAAATCATAGAACAAGGTTCCCTGTCCAATATTGTAGTTGAGTCCACTATCAAAGATCAGATCATTGCTGCTCAACAGAAAAGTAAGGGCATAGGCCCATATTAAGGATAAAGTCAGATCTAGAAAACCAACATGTTTCAAGATTGATGAATCAGATGTCGTATGGTTAAGGATAGATTGGTAGTACCCAAAAATCCAGAGCTGTGAAAGCAGATTCTTGATGAAGCTCATTCTACAAGATACTCCATTCATCCGGGTAGCAACAAAATGTATCATGATCTGAGAAAGAGATATTGGTGGACCAAAATAAAAATAGAAATAGCTCAATATGTAGCCAAGTGTGATGTTTGTCAGAGAGTCAGTCTTTTATTTTCCTCCTGTTGGGTAAGTCTTGCTGAGTATAATCGAGTACTCAGGGTTTTATTCTCCCTGTTACAGGTAATAGGTGAATGCTAGGGCTCATACTTGTGTGTGAAAACCTCCTGGTGGGCTCAGCGAGGATTTCCTTACGATACAGACATTGAGTTATTTATAACTTTCACCCAAAAATGTTTTACAAAGGAAAGAATTACAATCTGTTATCATTCCATGTATATAGATGCTCCTCATGTTATCGTTTGAATTGTCATTACCTAAATTTTTGGTTTCTGTTGAAAACTCTGATAACATTGTATAATCCGCTGTTATAATCAATTGGTGTAATACTTTGATGTTGTATTAAAAGAGATGTAAGAAATGGTTATGCATGTTGTAAGCTTTATCCTCGCATTTATCATCCTGATGAAAAAATGTGGATCTTCGAGTTCTCCCTTGGGGTGTGCTCGACGGAACTACGTAGTTTAGTGTTCTCTCTTGAGTACTTAGTGTCTAATGAAAGACAAGTACTCCTAGGAGACATTGGATTAGGTGGTTCTGCCACACCGCGCTGGTGATTCCCCACCGCGGTCCTGCCTGGCCACGCCGGCCACGCTCCGCCATGGACCCGCCTCACCGTACCCTGCTCCCTGCTCCTCGTAGCGGCCGCTCCTCGCCATGCCGATGGCTCCCCACCATAGTCCCGCCTCGCTACGCAGGCCACGCCCATCATGGACCTGCCATGCCCCACTCCCTGCCTCACCCCACCAGCCATGCTCTGCCATGGTCCCACCTAGGCGCGTAGGCCACGGACCCATCTTGCCCCGCTCCCTGCCTCGCCCTGTCGATCGCGCCACGCTATGGACCCATCTAGAAGCGACGGTGGCTCCCCGCCACGGACTCGCCTAGGCAAGCTGGCCATGCCTCACCGTGGGCCCACCACTACGAGCGCCAGAGATTTGCGTCGTCTCTCTCAAAGATGCTTATTTGCGTTTCACCTCGGGTGGTATGCAAAATGGGTCCTCTATTTGGGTCTTCTGTTGGACCATGTTTTTGGGTATACAAAACACTATGTATGACATATTTTGCATTTGGGTTGTGCTATTGGAGACAATCTTAGGTGACCTATAAATGCATTTTAAGAGTTTATGGACCTAAGTGGTACACCATGACAAGTTCATAGCCCCCTGGTGCATTTAACTCTTAATAATAAGATAAAATCCATCAGATTTTCATGAGTATCCATTGTCATCCTTAGCTACAGAAAGCCATGAACAAACAAGATTAATGAGGATGGGGTAGAGCGGGTGTAGAGGCACAACAAAAAAAGAAGAAAAAAAGACAAATGACTTTTATATGTCCATAATAGCTCATTCTACTTTTTAGTGTTCTCTAACCAAATATGAAGGGCGTTGCTAGAGTGTGCACGCGCACGATTTGGTGTTTCAGCGCGCACACCTCTCTAGCACGCAGTTTTTAGTCACGAAAAAACACCGCCAAATCTTCTTCCTCGACTTCAGCGCCCTCACCCCCACCGCCACCACCACGGCTGCGGCTCCAGAGCTTCGATGAAACCCTAGCTCACCCGCGGCGCTAGCTTCTTCCCCTCCCCCTGCCCCCGACGCCCCCACCATGGTCAAAGCTCCCCTGCCATCACCTAGCCCTGCCGCCTCCACCGTCGCTAGGGCCCCTAAACCATCCACCGACATCCCCATCGCCTGCCCGGCCTACCCTCGGCTAGCGCCTTCTATACCCGCTAGAGTTGGGGAAGAAAAAGGGAGAGCTCGCTGGAACCCTAGTTTAGAGATCTAGGAGAGAGGAGAGAGAGAAAGGGAGAGGAGGAGGCATACCTAACACCGCTGCTAGATCCGGTGGCGCCGCTGTCGCATTTGCCATGGCCACGTGCAGGGGAGGCGGTGGGGCGTGGGCACGGAGAGGTGTTCGCCGGGGAGGTGCTCGCGACATTCTAAAAATTTAGAACCTTCTATAAACATTTTGTCCCTGGTACTTTTCTATTGACTGCCAATTTAGAACCTTGTGCTCTTGCCTGCTGTTGCATTGTGATTTTCTAAAGTTTTCTATCAGGTTAATGTTAAAATTTTTCTATCACATTATATACTTCTAACACCTATTTTCTGATGCACATGCTCTTGACATGTTGTCAACTAGAATCAATTAGCAATTGATACTGACAGCAAGCCAGTCAAAGAGGCATGTGCTGATTTGCTCAGGACTGGAACACGACAAATGAGGTACAATTTGAAGAAGCTTTACTTCAATGGTGTACCAGTAGACAAAGTTAGAACAACATCACCATTGAAGAGTACGACTAATGATCAATGGAGAGAGCTGGTGGAGATGTGGTCAAGCCCAAAGCACAAGGCATGTTGGTCAATTGCTTTCTTAAGCCATTTATTTTTCTTGCATTGGTTTGTTGCATGTTTGAGTTTATTTCTTCGTATTGTACACCAATTTGATTGTGTCTAAGATTCTGTAGCTATGCTAGATTAGACTGTATACAGTAGGCCATCTTTATAATTATACCTGAAGTTACTTGGCTTGTTACCCTGATAATTGTGTGGTCATTAGATATTAATGAGCCTATTGGGCTGCACTCAATACAACTGCAGCTCATTATATTTTAGCGACAACATATAGGGTTGTGTTGCAGTTGGTCTTCTAGAATAGGGCACAATCTCTGGCTGTGATTACTTTCTGTTTTTCAAACTGTTTTAGGTTAATAACTTGTTGTGGACATAAATTCAACTACACTTAAAGAGTGTTGATGTTTGTTGAATATCTTAGCAAATCTGGTTTCAAATTCATCTAATTTTTATCTCTCTCTATAGCCATTCTTCCCTGCTTACTAAATTGTTCCTCATAGGACAAGTGTGCAAAAAATGCACTTAACCGTGAGAAAGTAAGGTTTCATCAGATGACAGGATCTCGGTGCTATATTGCGACAACCCATGCCTTGGTAAGATATGGAAATATTGTGTTACAATCATTCATCATTGAACAATTATTCTTATAATCTTACACCTACAAAATGTTTGTGAATAATTTTAGAAGCAAGAGAAATATAAAGATGAACCACCCAGTGCAATAGATCTTTTCAAGGCAGTGCAGCAGCAAGACTGGGTTTAATGAGTCTGCAAAGGAAGCTATTGTAAGTACAAGCTCTATTTTGAACTATATATATATCTGAACATATGTTACTGGTTTTAGTTGAGTCTATAATGTGTACATGCTTCCTGCTGTTACTTGTGAGACACAGAGCAACAACTTGTTCATGTGTAGCAGCAACTTCCTGTTCATATGTAGCAGCAACTTGTACATGCTTCCTGCTGTTCCAAGGAACAATGATCAATTGTTGCATGTGTAGCAGTAGCTTATTCATGCTAATCTGGCAAGATTGTACTGCATGATGTCACTGCTGTCCAGAAACTCTCTTAATAGCACATGTAAACTTGTAGACACTGCCAAAACAGAAATATTCCCAAATTCCCAACCTGTACTGTAGTGAGTCATCATCCCAAACTGTAGTGTAATAGTTTGTAGCATAAATGATCTCACTATATTGAATCGGGAAGAGTCATCTGTGTCATGCTCAATTATGATAAAATATTCAGTTGGAAAAATGTTTTCGTGCTTTAAATGGCCTTTAATGTGAACCTTAATTGTACATCTGTTTTACAAAGCTTGCATTCACTTATTTGAGCAACACTACTATCAATTATGACCACCTTTCTGTTGGTCTTAAATATATTAGTCGATAATTAATTTCAGAACTGTCTTACTAATATGTTGATGTTTTTAGGCTGAAATGGAATCCATCGCTGCTGCACCTGTAGAAGATGGCCAAGTTGTAAAGACCCCTGCTGAAGTTGTTGCGCAAGTGTTGCCGAAATCAAAATTTCTTCAAAATATTGGCCTTCAGCTAGCAGCCCCCAAGAGAAGCTCCAAAGCCATTAATGATGCACAGGTTATAGAACTTGAAGCAGAAGTTGCAGCTGGAAAGCAAGACAAAGAAGAACTAAAGGATGAGATGGAGACTTTGAAGAAGAAGGTGGAGGAATCAGAAAATGAAAGACGTAGGCTGTTAGAAGAGACAGAGCAGTTGAAGAAGGCACAAGATGAGTTGAAGAAGGCACAAGATGAGACGAATGCTTTCTTTCGTCGCATGTTCAGTAAAGAGTAAGGCCATTCCTTTAACTCTGTAAGTTTGCAGATGCATATGGTTAGATGTCTGATTTTGAAACTTGGCTACTCAGACCATATTATTTTATGCTACAAATATTTGGTAGTGCTATTATATGAGACTTGGCTAATCTAGTTCAGATTATGCTACAAACATTGGTAGTGCTGTTATTTTGAGACATGTCTGATCTGGTTCAGACCATATTAATTTCTGCTATGTATCTTATTAGTGTTGTCTTTTTGCTATGTGAAAATGTGTTATCTAGGATTTGTAAAATTTCTGATGGATGTGATCATATTTATCTATCCTTTGGAATGAGATCTGGATGATCGATGAATGTGTATGGGTTGTGATGCATCTACGGATTATATATATGAATGAGATTCTGGATGATTTGATGAATGCGTAAGGGCTTTGATTGATGAATGTACAGATTATATATGGGCTATTATGTAATGAATGCCGAAATGGGCTGTTATGTAATAGATGCCAAAATGGGCTGTTATGTAATAGAAGTTGAAATGAGCTGATTATGTATGGATGCTGAAAAGACTGTTTTCTCTACATGTTTAAATGGGCTAGGCCTTTTCTGGCCCACTAAATAAATAGGCCGAAAAAAATTGGTCTAGAAATTGATGTTAACTTTACTTATAAATGGGCTTTGTAAATTATAAATTTGGCTTACAATTATATTTGGTCCAA
>NW_027097524.1:0-30018 GCF_019320115.1 Miscanthus floridulus
CGCACGCACGCACACATGCACGCCTGTGCTAGCGCCACCGCCCCGCCCGCCCAGCGCCACGCCAGCCCTGCCCCGCCCGCCCCCCACACCGCATCGCCCCCCCGCCCACTCCCCCTCCCCAGCCGCCTCCCCCCCCTCCCCACCCGCCCCCCCCCCTGCATCGCCCCTGCCCCGCCCACGCCAGCCCCGCCGCCTCCCCCCCCACGCCATCGCGCTAGCCGCTGCCGCCACCCGCCCGCCACGCCCCCCCACGGCGCCGGGGAGGAGGAGAAAGAGAGGAGGGGAGGAGAGGAGGAGAGGAGGAAGGAGAAGGAGGAAGAGAAGGAGAAGGAGGAAGGAGGAAGGAGGAGCCGCCAGCCCCGCCGCCGCTCCCGCCCGTGCCCACGCCACCGCCCCACTGCCCGAGCCCGCACCGCCGCCGTCCCCGCCCGCCCGCATCGTCCTCGACGCTTCCCGAGCCGTCGCCTTGTCCACCGGCCCCTGGCCCCTTGACCACCGCCGCCCTACGACGCCCACTAGGTATGCCCTACCGTCGTCGTCGTCATAGTATTACTAGTAGTTGCGGTAGTAGTAGTGGTAGAGTAGCAGTGGTGGTAGTCATAGGAGTGGTTGTGACATTGTTATATATATGTGATTGGATATAATCTTGTGCATGTTGGCCATCGTGATGTTCATATATATGTGCATGTCGGCCATCGTGTCGTTAGTTTTCTTATAGGTTTTGGAAACCTCACCGTGCAGGGGAGGTGCTGCCAAAATTTTGTATTGACAGTTTTATGTTTCTTTTTTTGTAGAGAAGAGCTCGTTGGAGCGGAGCCAGAGTACCTCGGCGACCCCGATCGCCTTCCTCGCCGCTGCGGGTCTGCCTGCACCGCGTCGCCTTGCCACTACACCGATCCACCACAGCCCCGCTAACCTGACTCCACTGCCACCCTAGGTATAACCCCTCTTTCCATATCATGGTCGTAGATCACGTAACCCAGTTAGGCATCTCCCATTCGAAAGAGATACGGTTGGAAATATGCAGATATTTCCATATCTAAAACCGTATCTGTTTCGAATTGTCCATGTTTTTTGGACAGCCCGCGGATGCGTAGGTGGGGTTAGTTTCCATGGTCTGCTCTGATCTGAGACAGAGTTTCGGCATCATCTCCCTGTTGTTCTCCGGATACACACTCCCTGGCAGGACGTGTATTTGGAGAACAGCGGGGAGGTGCTGCCGAAATTCTATCTCGGATAGGAGTAGAGCATGGAAACTAACCTCACCTACGCATCCTCGCATGGGATTAGGACCTATCCTCACATATTAGATAGTAGGAACGTCGTGTAGATGCAATTGATGTTTGTATTACTCATCGCTATATATGTTAGAGGATGGAGGACCGTGAGTGGATGTACACGGGCCGCGCAAGTCAGGGTTAGGTCACCAATGAATGGATCGACAAGACCGATGCTTTCTTAGAACAAGCATTTGGCATGGCTGCTAAAGGAGCGAGTAAAATTTGTGTGCCCCTGCAGCAAATGTTAAAACAGGGAAAAGACAACGAAGAATGGTCATGGGGGAACATCTTTGGATGAATGGATTTACGGTAGACTATACCTATGGGTCTACTTTGGTGAAGCCGATAGTATGAGAGAGGAGGGGTGGTGAGACCATGCGTCGAGGATTATGATGCTGATGCCAGGGTAGCAGACATGTTTAAATGACTATCACGAGACATGGTTCGCTGAAGGACGTACGGAGGAGGAGCCAGAGGCATCCACAAAGGCATGCTCGACATGTTGCCATGGCATAGAAACCCCTTTTCACGGCTAGACAAAGGTTCTCAACTGGATGCCATTAGAACGCATAATGGCGTTAAAGTCCTAGTATAGCTTGAGTCGAGATGCCTTCGATGTATGTTGACAGTTATTGGTAGCCTGCTTCCAGAGGGTCACCTTCTGCCAAAGAGCATGCACGAGTCGTAGAAACTCCTTCGTGCACTTAAGATGCCATATAAGTAGATACATGCTTGCCCGAAGGGGTTCATCCTATTTAGGAAAGAATACGTGGAAAGCAAAGTACTGTCCAAAGTGTAAATCCTCTAGGTTCCTGGAGGTAGATTCTGGTGATGGCCAGAAGAGGCAGCTTGACATTCTCGTGACAATCCGATGGCACCTCTGTTCATACCGAGGATCCAACGACTACACATGACCGAGGAATCCATGAAACAGATGACATGGCACAAAAATGGAAAACGATACAACATGCATCCGATGGTGAAGCACGGACCCACTTTGATGACATTCATCATGAGAAAGCTAAAGAAGCTCATAATGTACGTGTTGCACTGGCAATAGATGGGTTCAATCCATAGGGGAATGATGGCTGCCCCATACACATGTTGGCCCATGTTCGTTATCCCCCTCAATCTTCCCCCAGCGTATGCTTTCAACAACAGAACGTATTCTTATCGTTGATAATTCCTGGACACCCAGGGAATAATATGGGTGTGTTCATGGAGTCTATGATTGATGAATTGGTCCATGCTTAGGAGGAAGGGTATGGACCATAACGATCCGAGCTACAAAGGAAAACTTCAAAATGCATGTTTGGTACCACTACTACTCCCTTTATGACTGTTCCTGGTGTATGGGATATTCTATGCCTGGTGTTGTTAACGGGAAGTTTCCATGTCCATATGCAAGGAGGTTTGAGGTTCATTTGGTTGCAGAAGGGTGGTAAGTATTCATCGTTCGACAAACATCGGCAATTCCTCCCTCTTGACCTGCATTTAGACGAGACATTAAGAACTTACGAAAGGTGTCGTAGTGACAGACCCTGCACCACGATAATGACTGGTGCCACAGTTCGTGAACGATAGATGGTCTTGTGGTCATCCAGAAGGTGGTTTTGTGGGATATGGAGAGCAACATATGTGGACTCATAAGTCAGGCTTGACTCGGCTCTCCTATTTTGATGACCTTCTCCTTCCCACACAACATTGAATTAATGCACACTGAAAAGATGTCGCCGAGACACTTTGTGGCAACAATCATGGACATTCCTGACAGTCAAGAACAACGTTAAGGCTAGAGTGGATCTGGCAATAGTTATACGATAGACCAAACCAACATATGAAGCCTCCTAGTCGCGGCAAGACTGGGAAGCCTAAGGCCAATTTTGTCTTGAGCAAGCCCCAAAGGAGGGAAGTACTAGAATGGATGCAGATGTTAATGTTCCTGATGGGTATGCAGCTAATCTAAGGAGGGGGAGTGACTTATCTACTATGCGAGTCTGAGAGATGAAGAGTCATGATTACCATATATGGAGTGAGCAGCTTCTTTCAGCGATGGTTCGAGGCTATGTCCCTGAGCATGTCTAGCTAGTGCTGGCAGAGTTGAGCTATTTCTTTCACCAGCTTTGCGCCAAGGAGTTATCTCAGACCATGATTGCGGACTTGGAAAGAATGGCACCTATTTGCTCTATAAGTTAGAGAAATCTTTCCACACACGGCTTCTTCTTCAATCCGATGCAGCATTTGATTTTGCACCTCTCGTATGAGGCACGAATGGGGGGCCCATGCTGGGCTGTTGGTGCTATCCAATCGAGAGATGTCTAAAGGTTCTTCGAAAGAATGTAGAAATAAATGCAAAATTGAGGCTTCCATTGCAGAGGCATACATTCTGGAGGAGGTGGTGAACTTCACAAACAACATACTATGGTGACGACCTCCCTAGCGTGTATAATCCACCCCCTCGTTACAAATGCTAGCGAAAATGAATCGAACCTTAGCCTTTTCCAAGGGCAACTTAGAAGCGCAAGTGCATCGACCACCAAGACCTTGAATCATGAAGAGTGGGCGCCATATCATGCTATACGTGTTGACCAACCTTGATGAAGTGGCGCCATACATGCAGTAAGTTCTCAACGAACTTGTTAAATATGCCGTCACTATTCTACATCCAACCCCCTTGTTTCTCGTTGGTACAGGGAATTTCTTCATGAATTCTGGCGTCAATGAAGGGATCCTACCCCCACAGCGGGTAGATACCCTTCTTAGATAGGGTGCGGGAAATGGAATGCCCAATTTCATTCTTGGTTCAAACGGAAGGTACCGTTCAATTTAGCTTGTACTTAGTTTGACATTCCAAGTTAATCGTATGTGCGAATAATATAACGATGTATCCTTCTTAAGCTTACCAGGGCTAGAGGGATGCGTCTATGCGTGCCGAGTTGAGACAGGTTGCCGATGGCTTTGCCTATAGGGTCAGGTCATTTTCTGGTTATGACGTGAATGGATATCGCTTTCGCACAACAAGCTACGAGCAGAGTCAGCCCAATCGAAGAACCACAAGTTTCAAAGTTTTTACAAACCCGGCGTTGATGAGGTCGAGTATTATGGAAGAATTGAAGAAATATATGAACTCAAGTTTCATGGTTCCAAACCTTTTAATCTCGTCATATTCAAATGCCATTGGTTTGATCCTAAAGTAACAAGATAGACATATTCTAATCTTGGGCTAGTCGAAATTTGACATGATTCCATCTTACCAGGAGACGATGTCTATATTGTGGCCCAACAGGCCATGCAAGTTTATTATCTCCCATATGCGTGTCAAACCATAAGGCATCTTAAGGGTTGGGATATTGTGCACAGGGTATCGCCACACGGTAAAGTGCCTGTCCCAAACGATGAAGATTACAACTTAGACCCAAACACATATGACGTAGAGTTCTTTCAAGAAGAGGGACTAGAAGGGAGGTTTGAGATAGACTTAACCGAAACGATCGGAATGGAAGTAGACAATGAAACGGTTATTGAAGAGGACGCTGGAGATGAGGTGCAAAAATGTGAAGGACTTACAAATGCTTGAGCGATTACATTTAGACAATGACAATGACAACATTGCTCATTCAGATAGTGTAGATTATTTGACATGATTGATAGTAATGATGAGACTTATGATCCAGCTAATCCTGATCATGAAGATTATTTCTAATACATGTAATACTATGTTATTTTGTAATTACGTTTCACCACCTTCGCTATTCGCTCCACCTCCATCTCCACCTCCTCACTATTCTACTCATATGAGTATAAATATTTTAGTTTGTATGTTCATGCTTACGGTCAAACCTAGTGGAGTATGAAAGTTTTATTCATGTATGGTATATATTTATCTTGTTTTACACATGCAATCTCTTCTCCTTTATGCAGAATCAATCGGCAGCATCGAATGATCCTCATGCTTCAGCGAATCCTTCACCAAATCAGTGATGATACTTGTGGTTGTTAATGATACTTCTATTTGCAATTGTGGTTAACGATGATGGAGCACTTGGATTGCTTGTGAACTTATTTGTGATATATTGTGAGACATGTGACGTTTGTGATATATATGTGGTGTTGGTGATATATATGTGATGTTGATGATATATATGTGATGTTGGTGATGTTTATTATATATATCTTCTGTTTGTTTGGATGGGATGTAAAAAACAAATAAAAAGGTTGTTTTCAGTCACTTTGCCGAGTGCAATGGCCATGACACTCGGCAAAGTGACCATCTGGGAACTACCTGGAAACATGCTTTGCCGAGTGCAATGGACATTGCACTCGGCAAACATCACAGGTTTGCCGAGTGCCACTGTCTAGGCACTCGGCAAAGGTCGCCACTTTGCCGAGTGTCTTGTCAGCGACACTCGGCAAAGTGGCCACCTTTGCCGAGTGTCTTGTCGGCGACACTCGACAAAGTGGCCACCCTCTGCCGAGTGTCTAAGTCAACGGCGCTCAGCAAATCGGGTACCTTTGCCGAGTGCTTGACCTTAACACTCGGCAAAGCCGCCGTCACGGTGGTGCTTGCCGTCACGGCTACTTTTTCTTTGCCGAATGTCGGATTGGCACTCAGCAAAGCCTTTGCCGAGTGCCCGATAAAGTGCACTCGGCAAAAAGGTCTTTGCCAATAAACTGTTTACCGAGCGCCGTTTGCCGAGTGTAACACTCGGCAAAGACTTTGCCGAGTGTATATGAAGATGAATCCGGTAGTGTTGGGGCCCTGATCACCTAATCATGAGGCTGTTTTAATCCTTTTGCTAGAAGTAGTGGCAGGCAACTAAACAATATTGAATCATGATGAGCTCTTGGCCTTTCCTCGAGAAGCATCGGCAACGAGCTCTCGTCATCGAAAAAGTGTTTTGGTGTCTCTACTCTCTACCCACAGTTATTTTGAATTGTCATTAATTTGTTGTTTTTGTGAAAGTCTCCATCGCAAAAAAAAAATGTTGGTTGCAGTTGGGAGCCTATAGAACTGAAGCACTTTGGATCTGTAAGCAGCTGACCACAACCAGGAAAGTCTAATTTACTTCTCCCTGCGGAAAGGAACGTCAAGTACAGTTTTAGAATCATAGGCATGCTAGGTCATTCAGCTCTCTGTTGTTTCTACAACCAGTAAGAGGGCGTCAACGTGCTTAAGGTCCAATCAATTAGAGCATGATGAGAAAGCACTGCTCTTTCTTGGAAAAATCACATGTACTAATTTCATTTTGATTTAAAATTTTGGGGTAGGTACTTGTAGCAGACGACATATGTTGATGTTTAGTCGCGATATGAGAAGTTTGTTATTAGTTTGGCAGTAATAAAATAGCCTTTCTATTGCTGCATACCTACCAGGTATAGTATTATTGCAAGGTATGCGCCTGATAAAACCAAAATAAGATGTCAGTGCTTTATACAATAATCGTAGCGCATTTCATATGTAATCATTAGCTGGGAAGCTCCAAATTATAAGAAGTTTTGATTTTTTTAGATACATTGATTTTACTTTGTATCTAGACTTAGTGTTTACTAAGTTTAGCTATGTATTTAGAAAAGTCAAAATGTCTTATTTTATGGGATGGAGAGAGTATATCCATTCACCCACTGCAACTAGTGCTCAACGCTTTCTGATAACCCATGTATAGCCTCGTCTCGCGGGGGAAAGATACATCATCATCTTGGATTATTTTATTGCCATTACATCATAAGCATATGATAAATTAGCTACTTGATGCTAATAAATAATACTCTCTTCGTTCTAAATTATAAAACGTTTTGTCTTTTTATATACATAAATTTTGCTATGCACTTAGATGTAACACCCCCGGTGTTACGTACATGTTTAATAATAGTTTAAGGCTTAATAAAACCTAATAAATAAGTTTTCTATGCTTGGTGATAAATTCATGCATGAAATAATACAATACATGTTTGTTTAAATCACCTTTGTGAATATAGTCAACATGTGTGATGTCAACCAACCTCGATTTGTGCTTAAACATCTCTAAATGAGTTTGCAAACAAAAGTTATTTAGGGTTCATGTTGAGAAATGTGGAGAAAATGATTAAAAATGCCAAAAACCTTACCTTGTTTTAATTGCTCAATAGCTTTTTGAAGAATAAATAAATAAATATTTTATATAGAAACCGTAAAATATGTTGGTATGAAAAACTTAGTTTAAGTTTTGTAATTTGTGGTAGAGTGCTTGTTCATGCCTAGTTTAATTGTTTGATAGGTTAATTAGTGCTTTAAAGTTTGAATAAAATATCATTTCCTGGGAGACTGGGTAAGTTTCCAAGTGCCTAGTGTTTTCACTGACACTGCTAACTTTGGCCCTAATTACCCGCTAATCCACTGCTCTAATGACCTTGGTCCCTTAATAAGAATGGAAGTTTATCGTGAGGTGAAGATCTTTTGTTACAGTATCCGACTCCGAATTTGGACGGAATATACCAAACAGTGCGGTCAAGTGAAGCACATCGCACTAGCCACGCCCTTACCCTGCTCTGCCATCCTACACGCCCTGCTCTGTGCACACCAGTGCACCTAGGCCACCATGTCGTGCCCATGTCGCCACTGCCCGCCCCTGCTCACGCCTAGCACCCATGCCGCGCTGCTCCCTCGCCCTGACCTTATCCCACCGCGCTCGCCCTTCTTTTATCGCTCCCTCCCCTTCGCTTCGCTGCTCATACCGCCCGCCATGGCCGAGCTCTAGAGCTCACGGCCACGCCGTTCATTCTCGCTGCTGCGTTCGGTCACAGGCTGAGTTGATCTCGCCCCCACCTCCGCCTCGCTCCACACTATGCCCCACGTGCGCTCGCAGTAGCCCGCGTTGCCGGGAGCCACCGTGGCCCCTGCTTGGGCCGCCGCTGCGGCGAACACGTGGCCTAGCCGCTGTGCCCTACCCCGGCTCGAGCGGAGCCCAGCCGTAGGCGCACTATGGCCGCTCGGTTCCACACAGCTCGCAATTGCCGCCCGTCACGCCTCATAGCACCACCGCCGCCGGTCTACACGCGGCTGAGCCACACGCACACGCGGCTGGCCCTCCACACTCCTCCAACCGAGCTGCCGCCGCCCACGCATGTGACTGGGGCCGCTTCTACCCCCGCGCACCGCCCTCGCCCTCGCTGGTGGCCTCTGCTGGCCAAATTGGTCCAGCCGCGGCCCTCCTCTGCTCGATGAAGACGAGGAAGAAGAGAAGGGCCTCTCGCTTAAATAGAAGCTTCTCTAGGGTTTTGAATGTAAATCTCATGACTCGCATGAATAGTGCTGCTAGACTGTGGATTGATTCAAGAAAAGCTCAGGGGCCTCGGTGCAAAGTGTTTGTCTTTTATGGTTTTTCCTTTTTCTTTTATGTTTAAATCGGATGAAACTTTGAAAATTCATAAGAAATTGTATAAAAATCATAAAAATACCAAACTAGTTTTGTTACACTCCACACAAGTAGATCTATGCAGTAGATACATAATATGACATGTTTTAGTACAAAAGTTTTGCTATAGATATTTGCCTATGTTTTTAATGTTAAATTCATATCTGTTGTTGTATGAATCCAATTGCTGTGAATTTTTTATGGTAGGTTAATTGTTGCACGTTGGTGCTGTGGTAAAAATTTCATGTTCAATGGATTTTTATTTATTGAGTTATTGAATTATCATGTGTCACATGCTTTTATTGCCATTAAATCTTAATTAACTATTAGTAAATAATATGCTTATCCAGAAATTATGAAATTCGTGCAGTAGTTATGTTTAGTTAAGATGTATCACCCATAAATTTTTTATGTCCAAAAGAGATGTTTGGTAGGCCACCTTTTTATTCCTTGGTTATTATTATTAAAGCTTTTATATATGTTAGGTGTTTAGATTAGGGTTAATATACATTTGTCTACACTACTTGTTTTACATGATGACTAGGCAAAAATATGTTTAGTAAATAGAAGTGTGCTTGACATGTTATTATAAGCTTTCACTTGTATGTTAAAAATGCAAATGGTTGTTTTGCTCACTTGTGTTAGGTTGATAATAGTAACTCGCAAGTAAGTCACTAGGAGAGGATGAGAGTCGAACCTCCAACGTTTAGTTACCTTTCACCATGGTGACGTGATGCTTGTATTGTAGTGTTTGTAAATGTCTTATTATGCTTGTTTGACTTAAGCATGCATTGCATTATTGTATATCATTTAGGAACGATGATCGATCGATGGATCAATTGAAGGATGTTGGCGTCAAGCGAGAGAGGGTGTCATAGTGATCAGTCTTGAAGATGATGGTTGATGATGTTGAAGATGGAGCCAGCTAACTCAGTGTTAATAAGTTAGCCAGGCAAGCCCCGGTGCATAACCCCTATTTTTCAGCACTTATTAATATGTTGTTTGTGCATTAAGTTACAAGAGTTGCTTGAAACCCACCTGCATAAATATTTTATCCTATGAGTCCTACTAGTATGACAGAAATCGTGTAGTATGCCATGCTATAGGGCTTACGGTAGAACCGTAGAAGTCGAGTGATGGACTTGAGAAATAGGCAATGGTTATACTGTTACTACTATCGCATGGACTTGAGATGCTGGATAATAATTGGAGACCGGGCAGGAAGTGGAAAATGGTTTTTCTAAATGGTTGGTGGGTGCCGCAGAGCCGGGCTCTAGGTGCCTGTTTTCCCGCCTGTGTCGGTTACGGACTGTACCATTGGTAGTGATGTGACAAGCTTGAAGGTACCAAACACATAACAAGGGCTTGAGTTACAGTTGACCGTGAAGCTTAGTACTTTCTTACGACTAAAGTGCACAAAATGTTCACTGGAGTGTTTCGCTGGCCATCTAGTGGCTATTTTAGGACGGAGAATGTCCATGGACCAAACTTAGGAAGGGGAAACCCATCCAAGATGGGCCTCCTAGGGTGGGTTCCCCAGGGTGGTTAGGTCATTTTAGGCCTTGGTCATACGATTGGAATGGATGCCTGGTACTTGCTCTTTTGAGAGAAGTACAGGCATGTGTTTGGGATTACCCAGGATGTACATCGATTACAATCGCTGCCCTCCTCGGATATGGATACCACTTGTCGCACCACTGCTATCATACTTATGCAACTAGAACATGGAGTTGATGATGAGGCTTATGCCAGATGATGAAATATATTCTGATTGCTTACCACATGCTTGAAAGTAGTTCAGGTGCTTACCCAAAGTGGTTAAGTAATAAACTTGATGTGACTGCTAAAACCTTGAATACTAGGATGCACTATTAGTATTGCTTCTCTGCAAAAACAACTAAACAACTAGCCAAATAGCCCCCTACATATCCTTGAGAGTCGGGAGTAAAGATGGCAACGGGTAATATCCACGCGGATAGTGGCTTCGCACGCCCGCGCCCACGAGAAAAATCTCATGCCCGCACCCACGCCTGCCACCCACCACATGCAGCAACCTATGCCCGTGCCCGCGGGCACAGATTCATGCTCGTATTCGCGCCCACCGGGTCGGGTGCCCACGGGTATGCGGGTTTTTTCTACCCGTTGCCATCTTTAGTAATATCTACGTGGATAGTGGCTTCGTACGCCCGCACCCGCACCCGCCACCCGCCACGAGCAGCAACCTGTGCCCGTGCCCGTGCCCACGGGCATAGATTCATGCCCGTATCCACGCCCGCCGGGTCGGGTGCCCGCGGGTACGTGGGTTTTTTCTACCCGTTGCCATCTTTAGTCGGGAGACTATTCCCACCTAGTCAGGTAAGTCTTGCGGAGTACATTGTGTACTCAGGGTTTTATTCCTCCTGTTGCAGGTAACATGTGGATGCTGGAGCTAACTGTTGCTATGTGTGGATACATCCTGGTGGGCTTAGCGAGGCTTCCTCTATCGCCGCTATCGTAGCATCTTATTCTTAAATCACTACATCTACTTCAATATTCAAAACTGTTAAGTTTCCGCTGCTTTTGTATAAAATAACCTTTCTTCTGCTGCTTTTATGAAATCTGTTTTGTAAAAACTCTGATTTATGAAATGTTGTGATGTATGAAATGGTTAAGAATGTTGTAAACTTTATTCACTTGTTTATGATCCTGATGGAAACGTGGATTTTCGAGTTCTCCCGCTGGGTGTGCTCGACAGACTACCGGGTTTTGCTTAGTCTCTTGTGTACTTAGTGTCAAATGGCTGATAAGTACACTTGGGATTAGGTTAAATTGGGCGGTTCTATCACATTAGATATACACTATGTTTAGATAAATAGTTAAAATAATATATCTAGAAAACCTAAAATGTCTTATAATTTGGAACGAAACAGTAGAAAAGATCGGCATCCATCATCCATGTCAATTAATACTTTTCCATGTTCAACCTTAACAGGCAAATGCATATTCAGTCTTAGTGAAACCTTTTGCATCAAAGATGTTGGACTTCACGATAGGCAAACTAGAGTAAGACAATTTGCTGACATAGCTGCAATATGTCTCTGGATAACCTTGCATCTTGGTGGAGGGTAGGACACAAGCTCCTTAGTCCTTAGTGACACAATAGTTCTCAAATGTGTTAGTTTCTTACTCTAAGAAGCTGAACATGTAAATACGACCTCCGTCCCCAAAAGAATACAATTCTAGCACAGTGTCACGTTTTAGTACCTTAAATTTGACCAATTATAGATAAAAAATATCGATATTTATGATATCAAATAAATACCATTAAATTGATTACAAAATTTATTTTCATAATAAATTAATTTAAAGTCATAAATATGAACACCATTAACTTGAAACTTGGTCAAACATGAACCACTTTATATGGCATGCAACCCATACTTGAATTCTATTAGGGACAGAGGTAGTACATTTTTATCGACTTCGGTAATAAGCAGGTGCATGTAACATTAGTACTACAAAACAAGGGACAGAGAGGAGTAATACATGGAGGCCCATAAGTTAATCTTTTTTCATAGTAACGTAGCAACAGATTCTTGCCAACAATATTTTCATTAAAGGCCATATATAATCCCAGATCGACAAGCCTGTGTGCCATATAGCTCCAATGGTTTGTGGTTTCAGTAGTTGGGAGTTTGTAATATCTATTTCTAGGAAATGAGCATAGCTCAACTAGTTGGATGGAAGGTGTGGTCGTGTATCCAACCATCTAGGTTTAATTTCTCTCTTGGCTTAAATTTGGGTGCCTAATTCTCTTCTTAAGGAAAAACCGCATTGTTCCTCCTAAGTTGGATCTTGTTTTTTAGTCACTACTGCTGGATATCTTAATGCAAAATCACTAGTTTAAGTAGGTAATCCTTTTTAGGACTATAAATGCTGCTGTAATCTTTCAAACTCTGATGGGCCTTACGGCTTAGATCAATGAAATGAACTAACTAGGTGGGGAGTCTCCCCCCCCCCCCCCCCCCCCCCCTTGACACTTAAAAAAACTAGTTTAAGTAGTGCAGATGGATGACATGCCAACAAATTGTGCCCTTTTCTAAATTTTCGTCTAGATACATGAAGCGTTTGTTTCTTCGATGAATGCTGCGTGTGTTTGGGAACTTATATTTGAACGATGCAAAAATATGAACATGATGTACGTGGACCTTTTTTTCTCTAACATGCAGGAGAGCTGCGAGATTTATGTGGACTTTATGTTAAGAGAATGAACTGTGAACTTCCATGCTAAATGAACGCATTGTGTATTGAAATATAATGTGCTATATGCATGAAAACAATAATTTCAAAATTGTAATCTATAATTAGAATGTAACATGAATGTAATTTTAAAAATACAATCTGAATTTTACACTAACCCTCTATAATCTGGCTCTAGCAAATACTCTTGGTTATTGAGAACAACTAGTAATAGTGTTCAAATAAAGCCCCACTGCCATTTTGTGCTAACAACTAAGACTGAAATACACTAGCTACCAATTAGGGAGACCCGGAGACCAATTGGGTGTGACAACTAGGGGCACCCAAACCCAGATATTGGATTGCCATCCCTACAATTGCTATCATTCAAGCATGCATACTACGGGTTCCTATTGAGTTGCATGGAGTTGCCAGTTCAGCCTAAAAGCTTAATCTAGTAAGGAAGGATGGTGGGTAATTCATTTATACTTCAACACTCTCCCTTGTATGCAGGTTCCTCAGGAAATAGAAGTCAGGCATAGTTAATTTTCTTAATGGTGCCGGCCAAGCTTCGAACTAAAGGCCCTAGCCCGAGTACCATTATATTGAGTTTGCATGCACTAACCATTCAAAGCTTAAGCTAGTAGGAAAGGTAAAACACTTCACTTGCACTTCAATAGTTCCAAAACTGATATTTAAGATAGTCACTACCGAAAACAGGATCTTTGCCGTGTGTTGAAGGCACACAGCGAAGCCTAAAAAACACTCGGCAAAGCCTTTGCCGAGTGTTACACTCGGCAAACGTCACACGACGTACACAGTGACGGCAACAGTTTATTTGCCGAGTGTTTTTTATTGAGCACTCGGCAAAGACGTTACCGAGTGCTGAAACCAACGCTCGGCAAAAAAAGTAACGTGACAGCGTGGAGATGGTTACGGCGTGTTTGCCGAGTGTCTAACAGTCTCGGCACTCGGCAAACATGACCTTGTTTGCCAAGTGCTCGAGCCCTGACACTCAGCAAATAATGCATGTTTGTCGAGTGTCCCGGCCTAGACACTCGGCAAATAATCCATGTTTGCCGAGTGTCACATCCCGGACACTCGGCAAAGACTGGCCATTCCAGACCTAGCTTTTGGTCTCTTTGCCGAGTGTCCATGCACTGACACTCGGCAAACATGCCTTTTTTGCCGAGTGTCACAACGTAGACACTCGGTAAAAAAACCATTTTAGCCCCAGAATGCATAGATTTTTGCCACGTGTCTGCTTTGCCGAGTGTATTTTTCATGGCACTCGGCAAATAGCCCTTTTGTTGAGTGTAACACTCGACAATGCTGCCACATATAACCAATTTATTTGGTTCGGTCACAGCCACGTACTACATTCAAATAAACATCACATCCATCATAGATAGTTCACAATATGCATCACAGGCAGTTCATATAGATATATCGACCACATCACAGATGCAAATAAACTTCACAATCATAAATGCAAATAAACTTTAGAATCACAAGTAGGATCTTCACGGGGATTGCGAGCTGCCTCTTCTGACCATCACCAAAGTCTACCTCTAGGAACCTAGAGGATTTACACTTCACACAGTACTTTGATTCCGCATGTTCTTTCACTACAAAAATCCCCTTATACATGACGGTTTACTTTGGTCACAAACATGCGAAAATGTATCACAGTTAACTCATGATGACGATCGCGAAAAACGTCATGTATCCCATGTCATACATTTATTGAACCAAAATGGACCATCATAGGTTGGCTTTTTTATTTGTCATGGATGAACTGGTCAGCAATAATAGCAAAAGGCAATAGTGATGAAATGAACCGTCATGATTATGTTACACGTGGTTGCTATGTTGCCACGTCATCAGTAGGCTGTTTGTGGCCCATTGTTCATGAGGCCCATGTGTTGTGTAGTTTTTTAGTTTTAGTTAGGCCCATATTGTAGTAGGAACTATTGGGCTAGCCCAATTGCACAATAGAATTGGCTCATTGTGGGCCATCACAAATCAGCAGACATTCAAATTTAAATTGCACCAACTTCAAATTTAAATTGCATCAAATTCAAATTTAAATTGATAGTAAATTCAAACTTAAATTCACACCATTTAGATAGTCACAGATCACCATAGATCATCATAGATTCATATAATATGCCATCGCATATAAATAGATATAGAGGTCACATCATCACAGATTCGCAGATACATCTAAATATATGCCAACATAGTAACTATCAGTTATATAAGAAGTTTGGCACACCATAGGCTAGGACATGCATCAGACCTTACATCAGTTCATCAGTTCATAGAACATGCATTGGTTCATAGAACTACACAGGTCGAAGATCATGCATCAGTTCAAACAAAAGACCATGCATCCACCTGTTCATAGACTAACATTGTAGGAAGACAACTTGCCAAAATGCATCCATCACCAAAAGAAGCATCCAACAGCATCGGTGCGCCAGCCGATAACCCAAGACAACCTTACTGTTTTGCTTGACATCCTAGAATCATGGACATCAAAGTCTTGATCAGTGCATCAGTGTCAGCTTGCCTTTTCTTCAATTCCTCTTCTTGCTTAACCCTCGTTGTTTCTGATTCCTAGAATTTCTTCATCATTTCTTCCATTTGCTGTTGTTGAGTCTTGATAACCTCCCAAAGATCACTTGATGTTTGTTTCTCCACCACCAGTTCCTCTTCTAGGTCATGCTCACTGACACAAGTACCTTTGCTTCTAGGCCCCACATTTACAAGAAATCTGTTCTTCATAGTTTTCTAAACAAGAGCCTCAGAGACCACATCCGTCGCATCCTTTAGTTCAAGACCATCATCTATAGGTTCATTTAGCTTCTCCTCCACTTCAACCTAGCAGTGGAGGAGACATAGATAGCTCAATGATCATGACATGTGAACCTAATGTATCATCTGGTTATGAACTAAGAATGATTTTACTTACAATAAGAGATTGAACTGCAGGAGCAAACCCTTTCTTTTTGCTATAGTGCATCTCTTTTAATAGTTCCAGTGCATTTGGTGGTTCATTTTTATACTTGTCCGCCTGAAAATGAATAAAAAAGGGCACTTTAAAATACTATTGTTGATTCTATGTATTTCTAACATAGATAAAAGG
This sequence comes from Miscanthus floridulus, assembly GCF_019320115.1. Lineage (NCBI taxonomy): Eukaryota > Viridiplantae > Streptophyta > Magnoliopsida > Poales > Poaceae > Miscanthus > Miscanthus floridulus. Next base: position 16,041 of record NW_027097524.1, read on the forward strand.
CAGTAAACAAACTAAAGTTATAGCATGTTCTAGTGAAAGTGCCATAGCTAATTTTATAGCCCCAAGTTTAGTATGTTGTGACATAATTTTGAAAACCAAGCAACCAGCAGCAGATTTTTGTCAACTATTACTAATCTATGTGGCATAGCTACATACAAAGTCTCTTAAATATGGAGAGAAGAAAAGACCTGACAAACAAATGACAATACTTGGCATTCAACTTAAAGTTAGTTCATATACAATATCTTGCAATTGAAGCTCAAACAGCATGTTCTAGTGAAAAGTGCTAGTGAGTTGTACTCACCAAATTTACAATCTGCATTTCATAGCTGTGAGAACCAGTGGTCTGATGGAACTGCACTTTGCTTCTATTCTCTCTGTTCTTCTCACAAGTCACCTATAGCAATACAGTTCTATTGTTAAGCACATATGACATCAACATGATGAGATGGGGAATAGTTGGATGAACTTACCATTTTTTGCTCATTTTTCTAGTGTTCCACAAGTTTATCCCATTGCTCATCAGTCATTGAGGTCACAGGAGATGTTTTGGGCACTAGATGTAGTGGCAAAGCATCAAAATACCTCTTTTTGAGCTTGTAGCATTGCTGGCGAATAGCTTTCTTCGTCATAGCCACACATGTTTTTTTCATAGGTGCTGCCTTTACATCTGTATGAAACTTTGTCTGGTAATAGTAAACAACATTGCCAAATGTTAGTGTTGGAAATAAACAGTGGAAAGAGGCAAGTTTGAACACTTACACCAACTCTGTCTATGTACCCCTTGATGATCTTAGGATGTTTCTTGTACTCCTTCCAATGTGGAAATATCATAACATGGTTCCTTACTGCAATGTTGCACCCAGTTGCAAATTTTGCAGCAATCACCACTGAGTTTGGTCTTTTCTTCCCCGGTTCAATAACCAAAGGAAGTTTGCCTCTCCTTGAGCGATTCATTGAATCAAGTTCTCTCCCAATATTAGGTCCCCTCATCCAGTCCTCCTCATCAAATGGGTCATCTACAAAGGATAAGCATAAACTTATGAACTCTGATTCAAGAAATTCACCACTCAGTAATGCAGAAACACAAGTAGTAATAGATACTAGTTAAATATAATCCTATCAACTTATGAAAATTAAAGTTGTTGATTTAACAATAATATCAAAACTTGTGTTCAAGACTGAGCCATTTTTCATTTTATTATGAACAATGTATGAAGTACAGAATTTTAGTCATGCACTGGTGACTAAATTGTCTATCCATGAGTTATCTTAAGCATTGGAGTATTGTTTACATGAAAATTTGGAAGGAGTCTCGCAGAGACTTAAAAGCTCCTAAGATCATGTCATCAAGGAAGCAATTGCATGTAGATCGGAATTAGCTGATTTGAATGCAGCACCGGAATCGTCTTTCTTCAGGCAGCGCTGGCAGATAATGACAAAGGCTACGATCAGCGCTAGGACGAAACATGATGGACTCTACAAAAGGGAAAAGATTAGGGTCCAAGTTATCTTAAATTAGGAATGTTTTCTTTTATGTCGGAAAATTGTAACGAATCGTGCTCGAGTAGGATTCATGTTTAGACTCTGGGTATAAATACCAAACCCCGGCTATTGTAAGGGACAACAATCAATCCAATATACAAGTCATTTACTTTTTTGGCTTCGGCCACCCCTTAGGAGTAGGAGTAGAGTAGATCTCAGCGAGTTCTTCAGCAAGTACGCCTGCATCGATCTGGTCGACCTCCACTGCTTGTTGTAAGTACTATCATGGCTTGTACCTCTATTCGTATGGCTGCATCAATCCGATCGACCTCCACTGTGACTCTGGTATAAGTTAGTTATCGATTCTTGCCTAGTTCAAGTATGGTTGCATCGATCCGGTCGACCCCCACTGCATGAACTAGATCAAGGTCAAGTTATCGGCTCTACCTTAGAATGGCAGTCTTTGGTAGATTCATTAAGTTACCGATATTGCTTATTGCTTTCATTATTCATCTAAATTACAGCAATATCACTCTGCTCGATTGGGATTGATCTAGATCAGCCTTATATCCTGTTTAGCCCATCGTTTGTTAATCTAAAACTGATCTAATCTATACAATAAATAATGAGTTATGTTTTATCGGCTGCTTTACATCAATCTTGATCGTGCATAGCGTGTGGTAAAAGCATGTTGCGTCTTGAGTAGATTTATTGCCTAGCGAAAACCGTTCCATGACCTGTTATCACGGCCTATATGATTCTGCCTCACACCCCACTATTAGCACCATGAAGTGGGGATCGTTATTCAGTAGATCTATTCCTGATAAGGCATGACTTTAACTGTGCGCTATGCCTAAATTGACTATTTTAGCTGATATCGAGTGCTTTCATGAGCAGTTTGCATCACGAGACCGTTGAAGTAAAGATAGGTTGAAAGATGTGTTAGCCCCATAATCTTATTATTGTATTATGGCCTGCATGATTCTACCTCATGCCCCACTGATATTAGTAAAGAGTTAGGGTCATTGAGTCTATTGTTATTTCTACGGCCTGCATAATTCTGCCTCATGCCCCACTGGTCATAGCGATAGATGACATCTAACATGTTCATTAGATTTATCTTTATTAAATGGTTAAATGGTGTTGAATTGTTTCTTTATATAAAAAAGGGGTTCGTTTGCTTGTAATCATTGGCTCAACATAAACCAATTATTGTTGACATCTTATTGCCATTGATTAATATTTGCTCAAATAACGACATTTATCTTGAATGATAACCGATTCTTCTTATACAACCCAATGAGCTTTAACCTATTTATTCTCATGAATATGCTAGAATCGACTATTTAGTCGATCTACTTTCATATCGGCTCTTAGAGCCGCACATTCGGGACTGTTTGGCAACACCGGCAAGCTTTGCCCTTAATTACTGATAAGCTTTCTGTCTTTGTCAATTATAGGGTCAAATTGACTGGCATGTCTCGGGAGGAGTGTGTAGGATCGACCATCCCTACGCTGAAGCTAGGCGGATCTATAGCTCCATCGAGCAGACCCTTCCGGCTTGCTACGTATGTCCTCAGCATGGGATGAAAATTCTATGTCGACAAGTATCAACCAACCCTAATAAATATCCTAATATATTTGACTAATTGAGCCTAGCATTACCAGGTTGACTTGAGCAGAAAATAACTATAACTTGAACTGATGCTCATGTATAGAAGCAAAGCATGCACAATTTGACTGCAAAGACAAGCTCGACTTGTGATTCTTCTATGGTACTATGCACTTGCTGAACCATCAGGACAAGCTAAACATGCGAAGAACAAATACCAAGAGCATGACACACCTTTAGGAATGTTGGCACCCTCTATTTCTCCATTTTCATTGACATCATTCATTGTGGCAGCTTCAGAGAGGTTCAACTCAGATTGTATATGCTCATCTCCAGTCAGGCAGCCATTTTGCTCGCCTGCATCAGCTACAATGCAATATAGAATTACTAATAGTACTTTGGAATGCTGGTTCTACAATTTGAGTTCAATTTGTTATATAAATGTAGTCATTTAACCTTCCTCTGTAGGCTGATTGTAGATTTCAGCTTGATTAGTCACTGCAGTAACATCAACTGGACGATTCTTCTATGACCTTGTGAAAACACCAGGTTGCATCTTAGGATGTGCCTTCTGAACACCTCTCTTGGTAACCTTTGTTGTTGTCTTCTTCTTCTACATAGAACCAATCAAATGTACAAATTGGGAGATAAACATTAAATGCAATAAGCAAGCAATCCACATATTATTGGCACTGATTAATGTCTGCTTGTAATTATTCGGTTGCTTGTAATTATTAGCATTGATCATTCGGTTGCTTGTAATTATTGGCTCAGCATAAACCAATCATTGTTAACATCTTATTGGCACTGATTAATATCTGCTCAAATAACGACATTTATCTTGAATAATAACCGATTCTTCTTATACAACCCAATGAGCTTTAACCAATTTATTCTCATGAATATGCTAGAATCGACTATTTAGTCGATCTCCTTTCATATCGGCTCTCAAAGCCACACATTCAAGACTGTCTGGCAACACCGGCAAGTTCCGCCATAAATTACTGATAAGCTTTCTCTCCTTGTCAATTATAAGGTCAAATTGACTGGCACGTCTCGGGAGGAATGCGAATGATCGACCATCCCTACGCTGAAGCTAGGCAGAGCTACAGCTCCATCGAGCAGACCCTTCCTACTTGCTACATGTGTCCTTGGCACGGGACGAAAATTCTGTGTCGACACATGTTTCTGGCACGCCCAATGGGACCCCACAATCGTCATGGCGGTTCACAACAATAACGACATCCTTATGCTGCATTATAAAGATCTACCTGATGGGGATAAGGGTATCATCAGCAAAGCTATAGAAGAGTTTCAGAACAAATATTTGTTGTCCTACACCAAAACACGTGACAACACAATTGTTTAGAATTTCCACTACCAAGAGTTCTACTACACGGTCAAACAGATACAACTGAAGATGAAGATAGTCGTTTCTTTAAGGAAGTTGTAGACAAATCTGTTCATGATGCCATATCAAGCCATAACGAAGCTTTCGTGGACATATTCCACGACGCTATGAGAGAGGCGATTCATGGATTTCCAGTTGGTCAAGGTAGACCATCTTATTACAACATTCTAGATTCATCGACCCAAGGGACTAATCAAGTAGGTACCAGCCATCAAGAAGCAGCACCAGCTGGTAATAGTGATGTCCAGACAGTTTAGGGTTCATCTGAATAGGCTCAAGGAACTACTGCAAATTAGATATAGTACAATCCTAGACCATCAGTACAGCATGTGCAACAGCCGACGGGGCAAGGTCAGAACCAGGTGATCAATTTTGGTATATCAGGCCGCATACCATCATTGGCTCAAAAAATAGCACCATCAATTCAAAGGATCCGTAGAGATATAGATCCTTATGTCTACAATCAGATTTCAAGCAGCAAGCCAGCAAAGGGCCTAGCAGATCGAGATTCCACAAGGGTATCACTATGGCACGGATTATAACACCCTTCACATGATGTCAAATCTAGGATACCAAGGCACACGGGATTTCAATCCATAGTTGGGTCAGCAGGTGCAAAGAAATCTAAATTCGTAAGCTGATGAATTACTGCTGAGGGTGACTGAGATGATGAAGAATCAGTTCAGTCTAAAGCCAAAAGGGCTGACCTTTTTGTACAAATGCCCATATCTAAAATGGTATGATTTGGTTGCTCTTCCCACAAATTACAGGCTCCCAGAGTTTGCTAAGTTTACTGGCCAAGACAGTACAAGCATGATAGAACATGTCAGTTGGTATCTTACACAATTGGGTGAAGCATCAATTGAGGATGCCCATCGAGTTCATTTCTTCTCCTTGTCCTTATCAGGGATAGCCTTCACTTGGTTTTCATCATTGCCAGTCAATTCCATTGCTAATTGGGCTGACCTAGAGAAGAAATTTCATACATATTTTTACACTGGGACTAGAGAAAAGAAGATTACCGATCTAACAACTATAAGATAGAAGACTAATGAATCAGGCATTGAATTTCTTCAGAGGTTTCGAGAAATCAGGAACTTGTGCTTCTCCTTAAACTTGGCAGATGATCAACTAGCTACTTTAGTTGTTCAAGGAATATTGCCGATGTGAAAAGAAAAGCTGCTAGGACAAGAATTTAACAACTTGGGTCAATTGGCTCAACGAGTAGCAGCACTCAATAGCCAATTCCAGAGTATGCACAGAGATACCCAGTTTCAGAAGAGTACCATAGTAGCCAAAGCTTATGATCCATACTCAATCGATGATGGCTATGAAGATGAAGAAGAAGAGGTTGCTGCAGCTAAATGGAATTGGGGCAAGGAGATAGTAATGGTGCCAAATCCTTGGGGAAGAGGAGTTGGGGAGAGCTATGACTTTAATGTCATCAAATCAGACAAGCTCTTCAATTTCTTACTTGAGAAAGGGCAGATCAAGTTGCCCGATGGTCATGTCATGTTGCCCCCTAATCAATTAAAGAATCAGAAATTCTACAAGTTCCGTAATGATACTTCTCATTCCACCAATGAATGCAGAATTTTTTGGCAGCATATACAGAGGTCTATTCAGTAGGGGAGGCTCAAATTTGATATGCCTTGAAAAATAAAAGTTGACAATAATCCTTTCCTAGGAGATCTAAACATGGTTGATGCTAGGCTATTCAAAGGAAAAACTAAGGTCCTAACATCAGCCAAATCAAAATAAGCTAGAGCAGTCGATCCCAAGATGCAAATATCAGCTGACGAGTATAGAGAGATTAGGAGACGTTGTGCCAAGCAAAAGAGCCAATACGAGCAGGGAGAGACATCAAAAGCAGAGATGACAAAGCCACGGGTTACATCTCAGATTCTGTTGAATAAGTGGCAATGGCAGAAAGAAAAGAATTATCAGCGTTGGTTAAGGGATCAAGCGTACTAGCATCAACTGAAAGAAGAGAGGTATGAAAGGAAACAAGCCGAATTACATTAGAATTGTTCTTTCTTCAGACATTGCTAGAATGAAGGTTTGAAGTTTCCTACCAGACATGATTGTCCAAAATGTAGCAATCAATATCGAGAGTATAGAAAGTCTCAAACCAACCGCGCGGTCTATCCATGCTCAAAATGCATATCATCATAATAACATAGATCAACGCTTAAAAAATAAAAGTATTCATGATTGGCTTGGGAAAAGAGTTATTCACCAAGACTGGGCGGATTATGAAGAAGGCAATGAAAGAAAGTATGTTTGGCAAGAAGGCTAATGGTGTCCAGGAGGTTTAACAAGGAGCCAGAAGAGAAGGGTGCAGCGCCTAAGGAATAAAGAGATGGAACAGGCTCAGGCATCTGGTAAACCTCAAGTATGGCGTACCAAGCTAACAGCCGATAGAAAGCAACCATTGCCTAATATCCAAATGGCTTTTCTGTTGCCATCAGAATTCAGAGGTCCGGCAAATCAAGAAGTTTATTTAAATTTCAATGAATCGGAGTATGAGGAAATAGTTGCCAAGTTAACAGTTGTACAGCAAGTAATATTTGACAAACTAGTCAAACATCGGCACTTAAAAGCTTTATATATGAAAGGTCTTGTTGATGGGAAGTCGATGAACAAGATGTTGGTGGACAGATGTGCTTCTGTCAATCTTATGCCTTACACTACTTTTTGTAAACTTGGCAAAGGACTAGAAGATCTGATGGAGACTAACATGATGCTTAAAGACTTTGGAGGTAATACGTCTAAGACCCAGGGGCCAATAAACGTTGAACTAACAATCAGAATCAAGACTCTGCTCACAATATTTTTCGTCATCGATGGAAAAGGGTTGTATAGTTTGCTCCTTGGTCGTGATTGGATTCATGCGAACTGTTGTATGCCATTGACCATGCATTAGTGTTTGATTCAATGGCATGGAGATAGTGTCGAACTAGTTTGTGCTAATGAGTCTATGAGCATCACAACAGCCAATCCAGTCTTTTGGGAACTAGGAGACTTCGAATGTTTTTCTAGCAAGTCATGGGAAGAAGGCTTTATTAAGATCAGCAATGAAAGCCAACAGCCGATGCAAGCGATCGGCTCTGAGAGTTTGTTTTAGTAGAAAAGTCATGGCTTCACGTCGGCCATTGGATTAAAGGAAAAATAAACATTGAGTCTTGGAGATAGATTTAGGCTGACGTATATGAATGTTGAGTCAAAGTGCAAGCGCGATTCAGAGTTAATGGATTTCTTAAAGAAGTTCTGTTTCGCTTAAAAGGATGCTTGACCTAGGTTGATTAATCGTTTGACCTTTGATATGAAAAGTTCAGCGGGGTGTTATCCTAACATTTGATCAACACTAGATAGCCGATTTGTTCTCGGCTCTAATAGCCAGTACCAGGAGGGTATTGTCTCTAGTTCAAAAAATGAAAATCTTCAAAGACAATAAAAGTCGATACGATATGTATCGCCTATAGAGCAAAAACAAAAAGAAAAAAATAGTCATACACAAGGGCATTGCAATGAGGTGCATACATGAAAGAACCGGAGTCTTTGTTCATTAGATTACCCTAAGTATAGACTAATCAAAGACCTTATTCACCACATCCTGAGCGGATGTGATGTCTACTATGGCCTTCGCTGCCATGATGAATTCTTCGAGTAGGTCCTCATGCTCCTCAGGGCCATCGCCCATTGGGAAACCAGTCTCCATGGCATGGAGCTCGTACCTAGTTTGGACTTATGCCGTGGTCAGCGCCACCACCACACCATGACGAATGCCGTGGAGGGCGATCTCCCAAACGTGGACCGGGACGTCTTGGAGATGAGCATTGATAGGGGAACCCCACGCATTGATGGTGTCCATGGCTACATTTGCCACCAGTTGGAGAGACTCTAATTTCACCATCAGGGCTGACAGTCACAGGAACAAAGGATTATGAAGATAAAGATAATGGAAATCGGAATGAGGCGTTCTTGGAATTTATCTTACCCGCCACCATGGTGTCAGACTCAGCCAGCCGTGCTTGGACAGCGCTGGCCTCCTCCTCAGCCACGTGAAGGGCAGCCTAAGAGACCCCAAGGTGAATCTCTAGTTGGCCGTTCTCCCAAGTCACCTCAGAATAACGATTCTGAGCCATCCTCCACTCATGAAGGTAGCGCCGAGCGTCGTCGCCATTGTAGCAGTCGCAAGAATCCAACGACAAGGTCGACATAGAAGATGTGGCGTTAGAAGGCCCACTGGGCCTAGGAAGAGGACAGAGGTTATCATTCACAACAAACCTGTAGGCAAGTCAGAACTGGTCATCATCATAAACAAAAAAAGTCAATCTCACCTCATGCATCAGAGACGCTGGTTCATCGGCATGTTCTCCTCTGGGATTTCCTCTGCCACGCGCTTGCCTCGGTTGTCTTCACCGGCCATGAGGGATGATTGGGTCTACAAAAGGGAGAAGGAAAACTGCTATAGGGTTTCAATAGGCGGAGAAAAGCAAAGGAACAGTTGCGAGTGGAGATGTGTTCGAGGCCAAAGCTACCGGCTAGAATTTGAAGACCTAAAGCAAAGAGGCGGACGCCTCGGGACGTGCAAAAGGCAACCACAATTAATGGAAGGTGAAGCGCCACTTCACTAATGCCGATGGGAATTCGGCGTTGAGCAACTGAAGGCAGGAAATCGAAGGGTTCTCTTAATAAAAGCCATGTTTTTAGACTTGATTGGATTAGAAGTCTAGGATCAGCTGTATCAAATCGGCCCTTTAGCCGAAAAAAGAAGCGTAATTAAATAACGGAGAGTATGATCGATTCTTCACAAGATACGCGTTAACATGCAGATTTCAAGTCTGGAACGTCATGGGTCGCTCTCAAAATTTCTAAGACGAATAGCATCAGCTCCCTTAATCTGTTTGACTTCTTCGGCTGATCTAGGGATGCTCTTGAAGATGTACTTATGACAGTTAATGGCAATGAGACTCCAGAGAAAGCTAGGGATGGATTACCCTTGACAGCCAAAAGCGAGATAGCCGGTATGGTTGCTAATCTGGAGAAACCTTATCGGATCCAATGTTGTGCGCCTGGTAATATTTACATTTTTGGAAACACTGAGAGGAGAAGAGGAATTCAGCAGAGCAATCGAATGGGGAATATTTAAAGGAATATTACCCTAACATTTGGAGTAATACTTGATAGCCAATTTGCTCAGCTGTCAGTTCTAATAACCGATACCAGAAAGGTATCGCTTCTAGTGTGAAGATAAACTCAGAAGGGTAAAAGCCGATACGATACGTGTCTCTCACAGGAGCAAGGCAAACACGAATAAAATGGTGCATGAAGTAAAAGGAAAATCATTGGAGACGATGGAATTGTTTGCTTGATGTCACTTATTACAAGCTATAGACCAGAAAACACTTTATTCACTATATCATTGGACTGGAAGGTTGGGACTATAGAGTTAGCGGTGTCAGAGAAATCCTCGACCAGGCACTCATAATCTTCAGGGTATCCGGTGGCTAGAGCTCCATGGGGAAGAATCCGAAGATCATGGCCGGAGTGAACTTGTGCAGCAGCCAGTGCCATGGCAGCGCCATGACGAACGCCATGAAGAGCAACTTCTTTGACATGGTTTGGGATGTCATACAAGCGAACTATCGAAATGGTGCCCCTGGCATTGACGAATCCCGCTGCATGGTTGTCGATAGAATATCATCGGCAGTCCACCGAGGGGTATCCCATGATGGTAGATTTGTCGGTGGAGGTGCGCGTAATTAGGAACCGGATGGTGACACAAGGCACAGAGACAGCGATTTAAACAGCTGCAGGCCATCTGATCGATGTAATACCCTATGTCCTATATCTTTGGTGTATTGTATTGATCTAGATGACCAAGTAGCTTGATGTAGCCTATCCGCTAGGAGACCCCTACCTCTCCTTATATACTCTGGAGGAGGTAGGGTTACAAGGTAAGTATCCTATTTGGTACTATACAATGTCTTGCGCTGCACGCCAAGCAGCGCCATGCACGCCTTGATCTTGTGGGCTAGGCCACCTTCGATGGTGCAGCCCATGTCTTGGGGGTCATACCCCCATAGCTAGTCCCTGAGACTGACAGTAGGTGACATAGTCATGTGGTGTCAGGGTCATAAAGTAGAAGACCCAGCCGAGCAGGCAGCTAGTCCCTGGGCGTAGCCTCGAGATGAGAACAAGCACATTCACCACAAGGTGAAGTATGCCCACTTAGTCCCTGAGCCTACTGGAAGATGAAGAACAAATCTTGTAGCAGGGTCAAAGAAGTCTGAAAGCTTGCTGATGTTGTCTGACATGCACGTATCAAGACCCCAGACATGCTGCCCAAGATCAGCACCATGATCCGAACAGCATGGAGTAGCTTGATAGCACACCGACGAGACATAGCAAGGTCCAAGCACTGAGGAGTCCCCGGCGTAGCCGGCGATGTCCGATCACCTAGGGAGTCCCCGGTGTAGCTAGCGATGATCAAGCGCCGAGGAGCGAGGAGCAAGGAGTCCCCGGCATAGGCAGTGATGACTGAGCACCGAGGAGCGAGGAGTCCCTGGCATCGCTGGCGATGACCGAGCACCGAGGAGCGATGAGCGAGGAGTCCTCGGTGTAGGCAATGATGACCGAGCACCGAGGAGCGAGGGGCGAGGAGTCCCTAGCGTAGGTGGCGATGACCGAGCATCGAGGAGCAAGGAGTCCCCGACATAGGCAGCGATGATAGAGCACCGAGGAGTGAGGAGTGAGGAGTCCCCAGCGTAGGTGGCGATAACCGAGCATCGAGGAGCAAGGAGCGAGGGAGTCCCCGGTGTAGGCAGCGATGACCGAGCACCGAGGAGCGAGGAATCCTAGGCGTCGCTAGCGATGACCGAGCACCGAGGAGCAAGGAGCGAGGAGTCCCGGCATAGGCGATGATGACCGAGCACCGAGGAGGAAGGAGCGAGGAGTCCCTGGCGTAGGTGGCGATGACTGAGCATCGAGGAGCGAGGAGCGAGGAGTCCCCAGCATAGGCGGTTGATGACCGAGCCCGAGGAGCAAGGAATCCCTGGCGTCGCTGGTGATGACAAGCACCAAGGAGCAAGGAGTGAGGAGTCCCTGGCATAGGCGACGATGACCGAGCACCAAGGAGTGAGGAGTGAGGAGTCCCCGGCATAGGTGGCGATGACCGAGTGTTGAGGAGCGAGGAGCGAGGAGACCCCGGTGTAGGCGGGCGATGACCGAGCACCGAGGTGCGAGGAGTCCCTGGTGTCACTAGCGATGATCCGAGCATCGAGGAGCGAGGAGTCCCTAGCATAGGCAGCGATGACCAAGCGCTGAGGAGCAAGGAGCGAGGAGTCCCTGGTGTAGGTGGCGATGACCGAGCATCAAGGAGCAAGGAGTCCCTTACATAGGCGGTGATGACCGAGCGCTGAGGAGTGAGGAGTCCCTGGTGTCACTGGCGATGACCGAGCACCGAGGAGCGAGGAGTCCTTGGTGTCACTGGCGATGACGGCATAGGCGGCAATGTCCAAGCACCAAGGAGTGAGGAGTCCCCGGTGTAGGCAGCGATGTCCGAGCACCGAGGAGCGAGGAGTCCCTGACGTCGCTGGCGATGACAAGCACCGAGGAGCAAGGAGTCCCCGGCGTTGCTGGCGATGACCGAGCACCGAGGAGCAAGGAGTCCTCGACATTGTTGGCGATGACCAAACACAAAGGAGCGAGGAGTCCCCAGCGTAGGTGGTGATGTCCGAGCACCGAGGAGCGAGGAGTCCTCGATGTAGGCGGCGATGTCCGAGCACCGAGGAGTGAGGAGTCCCTGGTGTCGCTAGCGATGTCAGAGCACCGAGGAGCGAGGAGTCCCCAGCATCGCTGGCGATGTCCGAGCACCGAGGAGCGAGGAGTCCCTGGCGTCATTGGTGATGACCGAGCACCAAGGAGTCCCCGGCGTAGGCGGTGATGTCCGAGCACCGAGGAGTCCTTGGCGTAGGTGGCGAGGTCCAAGCACTGAGGAGTGCCCGGCGTAGGCGGCGAGGTCTGAGCACCGACATAGCTGATGACATCCATGTGGTGAAGTATGCCCACTTAGTCCTCAAGCACGAAGAATCCGAGGGCCAAGGAGTAACTGGCGTAGCTAGCGATGAAGCATGAACAGTGAACAGTCCGATCAACTGGTCGGCGATGGAGTCCATGAACCAAGTGGTCCAACCAGTTGATCGGTGGAGAAGTCTGAGCACCAGGTGGTCTGATCACCTGGACGATGATCCTACAATACAAACATGTAGAATGGGTAGTACATGATGTAAAAAATATATGAACTTCAGAGAAAAAATAGCGTATGTAGCTTGGCGATCAGTAGGAGCGAAGATGTATTTATATTTAATATAAACTGTCCGAACAGTTAGTGGTAGCTGAGTCTCCAGCCCTAGCTAGCCCATAGTCCATAACGTCGAGCGCAGAGCCCGTGCAAGTGTAGGAGGAATAGGCATGACCAAGGAGCCACTTCCGACCACCCATAACGCAGAGCACGGAGCCCGTAGCACGTGTAGGGAGGAGCCAGAGATAGGGCCATCTCTGGAGGCATCCGAGCATCAACGTGACTGTTTGAGGGTTCAAAAAATTGTTTGGAGAGCAAATATGGAGAAAACAGTTCAGAGAAACATTATAGCGATATACAAAGATCAAAGAATATTTAGAAGAATATTAAAGTGTGACTTAGCTTTGGACGGAGCATCTGATCGGTGACGTATGGCGTTATCTGGTCAGCGTTGATGGCGAACACCTGGCGGTTAGTGAGTTGTTGGTGAAGATGACCTTGGAGGTGGTTCTAAGATCGGATCTGCTATCACAGGGGTTGGTGTAGCAGCGATGAATCGTTGTCATGGATTGGCATGGATCTCCACAAAATTGATGATGAGAATGCGCTGTTGAATTGAGGTCCATCTGGCTCACCATGGATCAAGCGCACACCCCTACCTGGCGCGCCAACTATCGATAGAATATCATCGGCAGTCCACCGAGGGGTATCCCATGATGGTAGATTTGTCGGTGGGTGTGCGCGTAATTAGGAACCGGATGGTGACATAAGGCGTAGAGATAGTGATTTAGACAGGTTCGGGCCGTCTGATCGACGTAATACCCTACGTCATGTGTCTTTGGTGTATTGTATTGATCTAGATGACCAAGTAGCTTGATGTAGCCTATCCGCTAGGGGACCCCTACCTCTCCTTATATACTCTGGAGGAGGTAGGGTTACAAGGTAAGTATCCTATTTGGTACTATACAATGTCTTGCGGTGCACGCCGAGCAGCGCCGTGCACGCCTTGATCTTGTGGCTAGGCCACCTCGATGGTACGGCCCATGTTTGGGGGCCATACCCCACACTGGTCCGCAGCTAAATGGAGGCTTCTAGCTGAGCCGATAGATCTAAAGGATTTACGGAAGGTGATCGGGTATTAGAGGCAAAAGTTAAGAAGAAA